>NC_056729.1:1097310502-1097470502 GCF_019279795.1 Protopterus annectens | reverse complement strand
CAGAAATGAGAACCATCAAGTTAATTGTTTAAATCAGCAATATAAATAATACTGAATGTCTCTCAACAGTTACAATTTGAAGACAGTTTTCTTCAGCATCATCTAATGCTTCATCAGAAGCCTTGTAATAATTTATGTCACTTGGTTTTGGAAATATTAAGTACATGTGGAAGTATCGCTTAGCATATTTACTTTCAAACTTCGTAAACAAATAGCAGTATCTCCAGTATAGTGTACTCTGAGTGGACATTGAGGATACATTTTTCTATCTTCCACAGCCAGGTTTCATACTAAGCCCCTTAATAAAATGTAGCTCTTCCAGTTTTAAAAAAACATCAATGTAAATATGAAAATGTGAATAACTGAAAAACAATGAATATTTCAATTGTAGGGTATTCTAGACTAACAGTATTTGTGTAAATGTATTATGTAATACTTTGCTGGTTCTAAGTCTGCCTACTATTAAATGGTAAGTCATTTAACCTAAGAAACCAGCCCCCCCCCCCCCAAAAAAAAATGCCTGGATACTATTAGAAGCTGTAGGGTTGACTGAAAGTATAAAACATAGTTTTCAGTTTCGAAGCTATTATGCTGTCTCTGCCTTTCTACATAGAGAAAAAAATAAATAAAACTAAAATACCTTTCTTCCTGACTCCCTCCAGCAGGAAGAGTGCCAAAAACCTAGTAGAAACACCAATATATACTGTAGAACTAACCAAATTAGTAAGTGATCACCAAATTTTCATAATTTTGTTCAACCACAACAGTCGCAACCGCATAGGAACCGGAAACAACAAGGCAGCAATTAAAAGTGGATACATTGATTCATAAGCACAAGAAATAAGCATATACAGCAGCTGCAGCTGTGTTTAAGGCAATTAAAAACATTACCTGCTATAGATATTCTGCAGATCTATTTTGTGCCCCTACCCTGTAGTCAACATCCCCAGCACCTTGCAGTTCCGTGACACAGTAACACTTTGTCTGCTACTTACGAGCGTATTGCAGTCTTCCATCTCTATAGGGCAGCAAAACGCGGATTACTAAAAGTGTGAAAATGCCTGCTTTTTTAATCTTCTCTCACACAAACAAAATAACTCCCCAGGCAGCAAATGTAAATTAAAAGTAGATGATGCAGGAAAAGTGTTCCGTTTTTTTTTTTGTTCACATTAACAAAACGAGTGTCAACTACTGGTTCCATCTGCAAAGAGCATTAAACACTCAAAGAATGTTTGTGGTGAATAAATTAAAAGAACATGCAATGCTTAAAATGTTTTTTTTTTTTTCTTGTGTATAGATTTGCATTTGCTTGAGCACACGTATGCTATAGCGCACACATCATATGCTTACCGGAGTCCCTGACTATAGTTAATAAAAAGAGTTGCTGTTTTTGAAAATCGGACTAACCAACCTATGAGAATAAATATAAATTAGGATGTCACCATGGAAATGGAAAATACTGCATGAAGCAACTCGCAAAGCTGGTGTAAAAAATGAAGATGAGCCTGTTATTCCACAGGGAACAAAAACAGAACTGGACCACAGGTGTAATCGTATTTTTAAAGAAAGTTGAAGCTGTGGGTGGGATTGTTTGCTACCTCATGAGCAGTGTCACAGAGAGGCCGGTGATTAACTGAATGGGCGGCAACACTTTGGTCTGAGGCAAGAAAATAGAAGTTATGTCCTTACCATAACGTTCCATGTGGAGTGTTCATCTCGCCTTTGTTCTTACACATGGGTTCGGAGCCGATCCTCGGCTCCGTGTCGGCCGCTTGCAAGCTCTGCATCGAGAAGAAGCTCGAGACAACCTAATACCCACAATCCCCCTCTGCCTTTACCTCCGATCTAGTTTGCAAGCAAACCAGTAGTCAGAGAGAGCACACTCATGCTTATATCACATATGCACAGAACTAAGAGTCTATATATATATATATATATATATATATATATATATACACACACATATACACATATATATATACATGCCAACTATATACACAACAACTGCAATGCAGAAGCAGAATGCCCCAGGCCAGGCACCAAACTGAACGTTCTTCCTAAGGGCGGGAGGGTGGGAATGTAAGAACAAAGGCGAGATGAACACTCCACATGGAATGTTATGGTAAGGACATAACTTCTATATGTGATAGTGTTCAATCTCGCCGTTTGTTCTTACACATGGGTAGCGTCCCTAGCTCCTTGTTCCTGAGGAACTCACGGAAGGACGTTCTTGAGCACAGTGGAACCAAAGGTTGCCCTGTCCCTAGAAACCTTGTCTACCTTATAATGAGAAATGAATGTATGTGGCTTAGACCAAGTAGCAGCCGCACAAATAGCGTCTAGTGGTAGGCGGGCTGCATGAGCCAGGGATGTAGACACTGACCTTGTGGAATGTCCTTTGGGTTTGTGCAAAAGAGTGATTTGAAGAATCATAGACATAGATGATACAATCAGTTAACCACTTAGAAAGAGTTCTTTTGGTAACCGCTACTCCTTTCCTGTTATCAGCAAAGGCTACAAAAAGTTGATCAGTTTTTCTGTGATCTTTTGTTCTATCCAAGTAAAACCTTAGCTGTCTGTGAACATCTAATTTGTGCAACATATACTCCATTTTATTGGAGTGATTTTTGAAGAAAGTGGGTAATTCAATGGACTGATTAATATTATTAATAGAACAAACTTTAGGAAGGAAGGATGAATTAGTGCGAAGAGAAACTCTGTCAGAGTGAAAGATCAAATAAGGGTGCTTAATGGAGAGAGCTTGAAGTTCAGATACTCGCCTAGCGGATGTAATGGCTACCAAAAAGAGAGTCTTCCATGACAAAAATTTCAATGGGCAAGAGGAGGCTGGTTCAAAGGGGGGCAGCATTAACTTAGATAACAATAAGTTTAGACTCCAAGGAGACGTAGGAGATCTAATTGGTGGTCTAATATGAAAAACCCCTTTTAAAAAGGCTTTACAAAGTCTGTGGGCCATAACCGGAGCCCCACATTCTTCCACATGGAAATTAGAAATGGCAGCCAATTGAACTCTTAATGTGGCAGGCGAAGCACCCTGATGGAACAAGTCTGTTAAAAACTCTAATATTTTATTCAAAGGAGCTATAACAGGGTCCACTTGCTGTGTATTCGCCCAGAATACAAAGCGCTTCCATTTACTAGTATATGTTTTAGTAGTGGAAGCTTTATGAGAAGCCACTAATATATTCTGAACTGCAGGCGAAAGAAGATCAGACCTGGCTAAGTTGGGAATTGGAGCAGCCAAGCTGCTAGATGGAGGGACAAGAGCGAGGGGTGAGGAGCCCCTGACGAGTGAGTCAATAGATCTGGCTCTGGGTCCAGGATCCAGGGTCCCCGAATGCAGTGTGTCATGAGGAAGGGGAACCAAATTTGACGAGGCCAGAATGGGGCAATGAGGATTATTGTCCTGTGTAGGTTTTTGGCTTTCTGGAGAAACTTTGATATCAGGGGGAAGGGAGGAAATGCGTACAGGAGTCCCGGGGACAATCGTGAATCAGTGCGTCCCTGGGGACTTCCCCTGGAGGGGGTAATAGGGCAAAGTAGCTCCTGCATTTGGCGTTCATTGGAGACGCAAACAGATCGCAGGAAGGCTGGCCCCATGTGCGAAAAATCTTTTTCGCA
This sequence comes from Protopterus annectens, assembly GCF_019279795.1. Taxonomy (NCBI): domain Eukaryota; kingdom Metazoa; phylum Chordata; order Ceratodontiformes; family Protopteridae; genus Protopterus; species Protopterus annectens. The sequence continues at coordinate 1,097,466,860 of NC_056729.1, read as the reverse complement.
ACTGACTGTTTTAGGGACCACTCGTGCGGTAACAGAATTGCTCTGCTCAGCCTGTCTGCTATGATGTTGGATGACCCCGGGATGTGCGTTGCTATCAGAAAGCGACCCGTGGACTCCGCCCATTGCCAGATTCTCATGGCCTCTCTGCATAGCTGATAGGACTTGGTTCCCCCTTGCTTGTTTATGTACCAGACTACCGACATGTTGTCCGTCTGAACTGCAATAGTTCCCAGAGGAAGAAGGGGAGCAAAGTGTTGCAACGCTAGAAACACTGCCCTCAACTCTAGAACATTGATGTGCAGATTGTACTCTAAATTGGTCCATTCGCCTTGGACTGTCTGTCCCTGAAAGATGCCCCCCCACCCTATCAGGGAAGCGTCCGTGGTCACCGAAACTGTAGGCGTAGGTAGCACAAATGGTCTCCCCTTGGAAAGGTTGCACGTCTGAAGCCACCAGTTTAGGTGTGTTTTGCATGTGTTCGTTATAAGAATCTCGTGTGTTGGAGGTAGTTGTTGGAACGACCATTGTGCAAACAGTAGCCATTGTAGGACTCTCATGTGCAGTCTTCCCAAGGGTATTGCAATAAGAGAAGCTGACATGAGTCCCAAAACCTTCAGTACCAGTTTTGCTGGGGATTTCCTGGACAAGAGAAGAAGACGTATGTGAGTCTGAAGTGAAAGTATCCTTTCTGGAGGAAGTCTTAGAATTAACTGATGTGTATTTAATTCCGCTCCTATGAATAAGATACTCTGTGATGGCTGTAGTAAGGATTTTCCGAAGTTTACGGAAATTCCTAGGTGAATACACAGTTGAAGAGTATAGTCTCTGGCCTGTACTAGTTGACGCTGGGTGGTGGCAGAAAGGAGCCAGTCGTCCAGATACGGAAACACCTGGAATCCTTGGCGTCTCAAGTGAGACGCTACCACTGCCATGCATTTGGTGAAGACCCTGGGGCTGAGGTCAGACCAAAGGGCAGGGCTCGAAACTGAAAGTGACTGGCACCCAGCCGAAGCGCAAATGATCTCTGGATGCCCTGGCCATTTTGATGTGGTAGTATGCATCCTTCAGATCTATTGAGCACATCCAGTCGCCCTTCTGTAAGAATGGAAGGATCGATTGAAGCGTGACCATTCGAACTTTTCTTTCTTGACGAAGGTATTGAGGTCGCTTAGGTCCAGAATGGGCCTCCAGTCCCCTGTTTTCTTTGGAACTAAAAAGAACCTTGAGTAAGTCCCGAATCCTTTCTGGTCCGCTGGGACTGGTTGGATGACTCTTTTCTAGCAGCTTTGAAATTTCTATAGCTGCTGGCTCTCGCAGATGGGGCGGTACATCTGGGAGTCTTTTCTTTGGAATGGGATGGGATAGAAAAGGTATATTGTAACCTCTGGTAACCACGCTTTTTACCCACTTGTCTGTAGTTATGTTTTGCCAGGCCTGAGGGTATAAAGCTAAGCGACCCCCGACTGCCTCCAGAGCAGGACAGTCGGGCCTCCTCTCAGGAGTGCTGGAAAGGTTTACCAGGGAGTGTATCCCTGTCACCTTGATTCTGCGGACCCCCTCTGCCGCCAGGGCGGCGTCTTCCACCTCTGCCCCCTCCTCTGCCTCTAGAAGGGGCATCACCCTGTGTGCCTGGGAAAGATCCTTGGGGTTTTCAAAACCACATTTTTCCACCACGTTGCCCTTTGGGGTACGGTCTGGTTGGGGTGGAAAAACGGACTCCGACAGCAGACAGAGTCTTTCCCTCCTGCTCACACCGGGTAAGGGTCTCCTTTACTTTGGGGCCAAAAAGAGTGGCACCGTCAAATGGGGCGTTAGTAAAGGAAGACTTGAAGGCTTCCGCAAATGAACATAAGCGCATCCAGGATTGTCTGCGAAGAGCAATCGCTGAAGCTGCTGCCCTACTCGAACCTTCGGCTGCGTAAGAGAACAGCCTCATGGACGAGTTCACAATGGATGTAAGGGTATTAAGTTGCGCTGTCACTTTCTCTGAGACAGCAGCATCTGTAGTACCCTGGAGGGTATCTCCCAACTCTTTGACTAGATCCCTCTGTAGTCGTGTAAAGTGGGTCAAATAGTTCAGGGATCGCATGGAAAAAGCCGCTGAACTAAAAATGCGCTTCCCATACCTGTCCATAGTCCTATAATCTTTATTACGGGGATGGACAGATGAGGAAGATTCCGACATCTCCTTTTCGTGGCGCTGCCACCACCATAGCGTCCACTGGAACTCCTTTTGTCAAGTAAGTCTTGTCCTGGGGTGCAGTGATATACTTATTGGGTTTCCTTGGGACTGGTTCCACTGTGTCAGGAGCCTCCACGCCCTTGAGCAATAAGTTCCATTAATTCATCGAAGGGCGGAGTGACCCAGGAGGAGGAAGGGCGAGCACCGAATGCCTTCAGCAAGACTGACTCATCCTCAGAAGGGGGGAGGGACTGCCAGTCACCTCTCTGTTTCAGGATCTCCAATATGTCAGAAAAAGAGACATCTTCTGAAGGTGACTTAGGGGACCCTTCTGACTCATCTAAGTCAGTATCGGATGTCAAGGATTCTTGTGGAGAATCTAAGTGTCTCCTCTTACACAATCTTTTCCTAGGGACTTCTTCGTGGGGAGCATCCAAGAAGCCTCCGAGGAAGAGGGGGCACCCTCCAGGGGTGGCTGAGACACCGGTGCTCGACGCTTGGATGTGGCCGTGGGTGCAGAGGAGGATAACGGCCCTTTATGGGGAGGAGAGGTTGCTTCTACTGATGTGGTTGTCTGGGTAGACAACACCTTCCTCATTAGATCGAAGCCCCGGGTCCCGAGCCGAAGAATCTCCCGGTTCCGAAGAAATGGGAAGAATCCCCGAAACAGGCACCGAAGGCATAGACCCTGAGGACGGAGCCGAATCGATCCGCGCCGAGGCCCCGAGGGGAAGAGACGGAACCGAAACGTCGGTTCGACTCTCGGCCCCGGAACCAAGGACAGATCGTCGGCTCAGAGACTCCGGTACCGGGTCCGACGGAGTCAAGGTGAGAGGAACAGACCGAGAAAAGGACGGTTCTGGACCCGAGGGCTCCACAATCAGAAGATCAACCTCTTCCGGCTCCAAAGACTGGACAGGTCTCGGAGGAGGAATGGATGGAGACAATGGGAGGCCTTCAAGTTTCGACACCAACTGGGTGGAAACTGAAATAAGTTTGGATAGGGCCGAATGCTCCAATAACTTCTGCACCACACGATCCACATCGACATCGGAGAGCTTAGAAGAAGAACGGGTCGAAGGAACCGAAGACGGAGCCGACCTCAATAGAGTCGAGGGAGGGAGCTCCATCACCGGTTCCAAGACTCGAGGCTCAGGAACTGATACCAGTTGAACACTAGGCCCCGAAGTCTGCGGAACCGGTGATCTAACTTTACTCGAAGAGCTCGGAGCCGATGACTTGGGCTCCGACGTCTACGATTCCTTCGAGGATTTGGATGCCTGGTCTGAAGCATCCAGAGCCTCCTGAAAGGAAGGTTTTAATAACCCCCTGTCCATGAGCTTCCTGCGCCTATCTGTCATGACCCTCCCACTAAAAGAGTGGCAAATTGAACAGTCCTCTTGTAAGTGGAGAGGGCCAAGGCAGTAGACACAGGAACTATGGTTGTCAGTAACTGACATTTTTTGGCCACACTGGCAACGTTTAAATCCTGATTTAATTTTCTCAGACATCTTACAGGTAAGAGAAAAAGTCAAGTCCAGTATAAGAGACAAATCCAATAGAAAAAAGTCAAATCCGATGTATATGTCAGTCCGGTTGTCAAATTTAAGTAAGGGGTGGTAGGCCCCGAAAAACTCTAACCAGTTAAATAAAGTTAACGGTACCGAGAAATTCTACCTACACACACACATACACTAAGTCTACCAAAAGGTACTTTTAGAACAAATTTTTCTAAAATATAACAAAATTAAAGTTATATCTTATCTCAAGTTGCTCGAGCTAGATCCCAGCGATGCGAACGCAGCAGCGGCAAACTAGATCTGAGGTAAAGGCAGAGGGGGATTGTGGGTATTAGGTTGTCTCGAGCTTCTTCTCGATGCAGAGCTTGCAAGCGGCAGACACGGAGCCGAGGATCGGCTCCGAACCCATGTGTAAGAACAAACTGCGAGATTGAACACCATCACATCAGATTTTACAAATGGGATACTACCACAATCATGTAATGGCTATAAGCTTTCAAAATTAGTAGGAACTGCTGCTGCAATGTTGCAGTTCGCTACCGGAAGCAAAATAGAATCGGTAGGAGTTGCTCACAGAAGAAGGGAAAAAAGTCGATATGTGGGCATGGGCTAACTGTGATGTCACAAAATGGGAGGTAGTTAACAAGGTGGGAGGCAACATTTACTTTTCGGTCCGAGGAAAGCAATCCTTTTCAGAAACGAGCCAGTGCCCCTTTAAGTTGCCAGAGATGGAAACCCTTGTTCCCTGTTGGCAACTGGCAAGCTTCTTCAGCCTGTACTGATCAGTGCTATTCTGTATTACTTAATATTACAGTTCTGCATAAGTATGTGTTCTTTGTTATCTTCAAATGTGTTCTAACCAGTTATTGCCTACTGCACTGTTATTTTGAGAAATGATGACTGCACAAGTATGCGTCTTACTGTTACTATTACATGATTTCTACCGGATATCTAATCCACTACAAGCCCTGAGGTCAGCGGTCCATGCATTATGGTCTGTTAAACTTCTCTCTCTGTCATTCCATGCTCACTCCACAGACACTACAGATCCCCTAACAGCCTCTACAGGTTCCTTTATACCTCTCTTAACTACACATATCAACACTCAGTCAGCTCACCCTCACTCCACTTACTTTACTGCTCATAGAGGTGGTGTGCACTTCTCAATACCTAGCCATATTCCTAACATCAGTTATTACCTGTTATTACAGCACACTTGGTCTGCCTTTATCACCGCAGCCTGGGTCCCCCCCAGCAACTGCAACATTGCCAAATAAATCCACTGCTACAGTCTGGTTTCTTCCCACAGTTATTTTAAGTCAAGAATAACATTTTAATAAGGATACTGACCAGAAAGTCTGCATACAGCGGATATAAAATGTGTACCAACCCCTGTTAAAATGCCAGGTTTTTATGATATAAAAAAATGAAACCACAATAAATAATTTCAAAACTTTTCCCACCTTTAATGTGACCTATAGCCTGTACAATTCAAATGAAAAACAAACACATATGTTAGGGGAAAAAATATAAAAAATGTACAATAAGCTGGTTGCGTGTGCACACCCTTAAACTAATACTTTGTTGAAGCACCTTTTGCTTTAATTACAGTATTCAGTCTTCCTGGGTAGGTGTCTATCAGCATGGCACATCTTGACTTCGCAATATTTGCCCACTCTTCCTTGCAAAAAAACTCCAAATCTGTCAGATTGTGAGGGCATCTCTTTTTCACAGCCCTCTTCAGGTCACCCAAACATACCAGCAGACCGGTTTCACCTTATTGTCATCATCAGTGCGTCACTGATGACCTGTTGCACACACAAAAACATGCACACACACATATCCCACAACAAAACCATACAAGGAGGAGGAAGATGGTGGGTGGGTGTGGCTATGGCATCAGTGAAAAATTCAAACAACTGCTGTTATAGGTAAATGCAACTTATACCATTTATATCATTCTCACTGCTGCAGCAGCATATGGGTAGAGGAGCCCCTGGACAGTGGTCTTTGCAGAGCCATCTCTGGATCCAGAAAAGAAATCCAGCTTGTAGTGCTTTGCAAATGACTGATGACCATGTTTCTTCCTACAGAATACTTCTAGAGTCCACCCCTTTCCAGTATGTCATTGTAGAAGATAAGGCTCTAAATGAATGTTCCTTAACACTGCCCATTATAGATTTTCTGTGGTGGGAATATAAAAAACAAACAATACAACAAGTTTGTTTAGGGGTGTATATCACTTAATCAAACTCTTATTTAAGCAAATACCTTTTGATAGGATGTTCGATTAAAAGGGTTCTACTTGCCAAAGACTAATTATTGAACTACATAAGATTGAACTATTTTAGTTGGCCACCTAACAAACTTCAACTGTGATGTCACTACAGGACTCTGGAAAACAGAAATACTCAAAGTTTTAACATTTTAACATTTAAAATTTAATATATTTTAAAAAATTACTTAAACAAAAACAGAAACACTACTACTTTTAATATTAGTATGTTTTAGAGATTGTACAACCTAGCAGACCAATCTGCTCAGAAGTGGGTGTAGCCTCAGCAATTAACATAAAAATTGCATCCACTTTGTCTCCATTTTTCACCCCCCCCCCCTGCAAATTAAATATACCAACTCCGAGATTGCATTACGTTGATCAAAGTGGTAAACTAGGAATAGACTGTGAATATTCATACTGCCATCCTTATGAATATTAACAATCACCGATTGTTGGATGGTGGGCGGGTTTAGGTGGGACTTACTACTGCAGATATATTCTGGGTGTTGGCCAATAGAAATAATTCGACAAAATTAACTTTGATGATTAAAGTCTTCGACAAATAGGATGTTTGATTAAAAGGGTTCAATCAGAAAGTATTTGCTTAAAGAAGAATTCGATTAAGTTATACAGACCCCTGTTTAGACACAGGTTGACCTTTTCCAGTCTCAGAATAGGAAACAAAGAGCTGGTTAGCTTTCCTAAAGGACTTCGTTTTGTCAAGATAGTACCCAAGTAGCCTATGCATATCCAGGCTGTATAGAATAGTTTCTCCCTTGTTTTTGGTTTTGGATAGAAAACAGCAAGATTAGTAGCTTAATTCAACAAACTCTGAAACAACCCTGACATTAAAGAGAGATTTGTGCACAGTACCCCTACCTCTACAGAAAGCCAGAGAGGGTTCTCACACCACAGCAATAAGAGCAGCAGTTTTCTAGATAATGAACTTCAAGTCAGTTCAAAGGGTGATAAAACATTTCTAACACAAAGTTGAGATTCCCAGGAGGAACAACCTGCCTATGAGGAGATCTCAGCTGTAAAACTCCTTTTAGAAACTGTTTTAACAATAAACAGAGAAGAGAGAGGGGGATCCATGGACAGACATCTAGAAATGGCCGCAAGATGTACCTTTATATAGGTGTAAGACAGGCCAGAAGATAGTAATTCACATAAATATTTAAGAAAAAGTGGTACAAAATCCTTGAGGGATCCCTGGTTATTGGCTAGGCACCAAGTTGAACATTTCTTCCACTATACGGCCCAGACCGCAGAATCCTTTATAAACGCATTCTATGAACACCTTCAGGAATGCATGGATCATGCAATCCCAAATAAAACCAAGACCCAATTCTCCAAAGTTAGGCATCCTGTCTGGTGGACCCCAGCCATAAACAAACTATACAATAGAAGGAGGAAGCTATTACACGAGAGCAAAACCCCAAAAAGGGAAGGCATCTCTGATCAGTATTAGCAAAAAAAACTACGGGCACTCATAAAATCGTCTAAGGCCAGCTTAGAGAGAAAAATTGCACAGGACACTAAGGATAATTACAAGGCTTTCTTTAGTTGTTAGGAACCTGGGTGGGAATTCCCAGATATGCTCAGAATTAGTCCAAAATGACAAAAAATACACCGAACCCACAGACATTGCCAACATCCTAGCTGACAGGTTCAGCGCAAACTTCTCCCCCCCTTCCCCACCAAAAGGGCAAATATCTATCCCAGCAGAGTGCTGCCCCCCCTGACATTTCAGATGCTCAGGTAAGAGCCGCCCTCTCCAAAGCAAAAAACACAGCATCAATGGGACCAGACGGTGTCCCGGGCTGCGTCCTACATGAACTACAAGAAGAACTAAACCCAAACATAAAACTACTGTTCAATCTCAGCCTTACAACAGGATATGTACCCAAAGAGTGGCGTACAGCAACAGTGGTCCTTCTCCACAAAAGTGGTGCCTCAACGGATCCTGGAAACTATCGCCCCATAAGCCTGACTAGCTTGGTCTGCAAAGCTATGGAAAGGATAATCATGGACCTTATAAATAAAGATATTGGGGACCTACAGACACTGGATCCTACCCAGTTTGGCTTTGTTAAGGGCAGATCCTGCCTCTTAAACCTGGTTGATTTCTTTGAAACAGTCACCAAGGCCATTGACGAGGGGAAGGTGGTTCACACAGCCTACCTGGACCTTGCAAAAGCCTTCGATACAATACCCCACTCGGGCATTATAGATCAGCTCACCAGCTTAAATATAAACCCCTATGTCACTAGATGGGTTGTAAACTGGCTCAAGGACAGAACCCACATGGTTAGAATTGCTGGAGCCATGTCAGACTCCAAACCAGTTACAAGTGGCATCCCACAAGGCTCAGTCCTGGGACCTCTCTTGTTCGGTATATATTTCTCGGAGGTGCAGGCTAACACGGAAGGACTGTGGCTGACCAAGTTCGCAGATGACTGCAAACTGGGCGCCATAATCGACTCTCCAGCCGACACAAGCATCCTACATAAGGGCCTCATAGAAACAGACAACTGGTGCCAGAGCCATGGCCTCAAGCTAAACGCCAAAAAGTGTATAGTCATCCCCTTTGGTAAAAACAAAGTGCCCACAAATTACCACATAGGAGGTAATCCATTAAGTACGGAAGAAGTAATTAGGGACCTGGGGACCCAAGTTGATAGCAATCTCTCATTTGACAACCACATGGCCAAAGTGGTTAGAAAAACATTTTATATAGCCCACCTAATCATGGTGGGATTCACATCTAGATCAGGGGAGGTCATCGTGCCTCTTTACTCATCCCTCATCAGGCCCATAATTGAGTACAATGCCCCTTTTGGGATGTACCTTACCAGACACCTGCAGCAACTGGAAAGACCCCAAAAGTACCTCACCAAGAGGATCAAAGGGCTCAAACAGATGCCATATGCAGCCCGGTTAAAGAAACTCCAGCTCTACTCAGTGGCATACCGCCTGCTCAGAGGCGATCTGTGCCTGACGTATAAAGCCATGTCCAACCCGGAATTAATGGACATGCTGCACCTCAGAAAATCCAAATCCCAAAATCCAAATCCCATTGAGCTATGCGCTCGAGAGACTTGAACCTCAGCACTGAAATCAATAGGACATGCTGGAGGGACAGATTCATAACCCAGAGGGCTCCCTTCACTCTGGAAATTCAAGATGTCTAAGGTCACAGAGTGTGGAAATGCAGCTAGAAAACCATCTAGAAATAGTCACCTTCAATACCTGGAGGCCACTTCTGTTGGGGGAAAAAGCCACAAAGAGTTATCTGACTTGTGAAATACTTTGGTCGTATGCAGACAGAAACACAGCTGCCTTTGCACATCCATAGTATGGAGAATGTACTCTCTTTTGTTGGAATAATTACAGAAGAACACTGGCAGCTGAATATATTGGTTTAGATTGGATTCAGAAGCAACCTTGGGCAAGAAAGGAGAGTTCTTTAACCAAATCTCTTTGGAGGCAGGTGTGCCAAGTAATTGACTACCTTCAGTCCAAAGGTAGCGGAGGCTTACACACATTTCTCATGAAGGTCATTGCCCGGGGCTCCCTGTTTGGGGGATGGACCAAGGAGCTCTGCTTCGCCAGCTCCTTCTTAGTGGCAGCGGCAACCACGATGGCATTGACCAGAACTCCTTTGCTCCAAAAGGGATGGTCCACAGGAGGGCTGAGGAACTTATCTCCACACGGTTAGGCTCCTTCCAGGCCCTGCTGGCGATAAGATCTATCAGTTCATTGGCAGGGGAAGACACCCAGGAAGTAGACAAGACTGTCCTGAAAGCCTTCAGAAACAAGGACTCCTCTGAAGATGGGGGTTGGTGTGGCCATCCACCCTTCTGCTTCAAGATCAAGGATGTCCCTGAAGGAAACATCGGTTGGAGATTTAGGGACCCGTCTCCTTCACTGAGGCCTGAGGTACCTTCTCCATGGGGGGATCTGAGGAGGACTTGGAAGACACAGGGATTCCCCGAAGGGAGGAAGCCCCCTGAAGGCTCAAAGTAACCCTAGAAAGGATGGCAGGCCTCAGCACCCAAGGTAGAGAGAGGCAAGGATGGACCCAGAGGGCTGTGAGATAAGTCTCCAGTTCTGGAGAAGATCCTCTCTCTACCACTCGGAAGGCCGAGGGGCTGAAAGCAGCCTCGGCCCCCATCTCAGAGGGCAAAGTCCCCTGGAGAGGAGGAACGAGGCCTAACACAGCACTTCGACCCCCGGAAGATACTGATTCAGCGCTATCGAGGGCCGAAGCCCCAAGGGGGAGAGACCAGTCTGAAAATATAGGTCTTGATCCCACCCCCAGGGAGCCGGCACTGACCACTCCAGCCCGGGGTTCACTCTGGTCTGAGGGCGGTGCCCACTTTTGCTTTTTAAAAGGAGCAGAGGATTTTCTTTAAAATATACCAAATCCTAGATCGCACTACTGTGTAGTAAAGGCAAATCTTCCCTTTCCGCACTATACTGCATTGTAGTGCGGTCTCGGAGTTGGTATATTTAAAGAGTGGGGGTGTGGTGGGTGCAGGGGGGCTTGCCCCCCTTCTTACAACCGCCAGGTAATTTATTTATTTTTAAAGCTTTCGAAGTTTTACAACTTCGAACATATGGGTTCTACCATATAGCGTTTGAAGTTGTAAAACTTCGACAATGTGATATAGACCCTTGAAGACCTGATAACCTGGCACAAGTGCTACTGTGTCTAAGTTCTTCCAGACTATTTTACTGAAATCTTTTAAAAATGTTCCATAAACTATGAACCATCTAAAAGGTTTGGGATGTAAAGCAGTACCACTTGATGGGATGGGGGTCAGACCCCCCCCCCCCCTGCTGCATCATTTGTAGAAAGGCACAGAGCTTTGGGTATTCAGAATGTGAAAGTGTAATCTGACCACCCAAATTCATCACTGTCCTTTATGGTAGGGTCCAATGGGTGCTTTGTTTTAAAGTCTTCCTACACTACTCCATTGGTGGCTCACTGTAAGATGACTTGTAAACCCTCTGCCTTGAAGGTAGAGCACAGTACCTGGGAGACGCAGTCCTAGGTTCTGGTGCAGGAGTGGGATGAGCGTGCCATGTGGGGAAATCTGCATGAATGACTCCCAAATGGAATGACATGCACTGTAACAGTGCGTCTGGAAGGGAGTCTTTGCCACAGTCTGGGCTGGAGTCACTGACTCATGAAGAACTGCCATCTGGGAAACATTATGCTGGTGGGTTCAGAGTCCAGGAGCTGGAGATACCAACATCAGTATTGATGCTGGAGAGTAAGATGCCAGGAACCACTTATGCCAAGAATTATGTCATCAAAAATATGGGTACCAGCAAGACCTACATTAGAGAAATACAGTGTCACAGATGATGATGTCAAGGAAAATGGCATTAGTGTAGTGAATGGGAAAACAGACATTAACAGAGCTAGAAGTAAAAATCACAGCAGCCAGCAAAAGTGCTTCTGATACCAAAGACACCATAGACAGTAAAAAAGCATGATTCTAGTAAAAAAAAAAAACAAACCCGCTCTAGTGTCCCAAATCATAGGAGATAAGGGAGGATGCCGTAGATTAAGTAGTCAGGAGACTGTGCAAAGCTTCTGCCCAATTAGCATAATTAATATCTGGAAAAAACTGGGAAAAGTCAAAAATACTGAAGCATTTCTGGCCTTGAATGAGTAGAACAGGCCTGAACAGCTATAAAAGTGAATGGCAACTACAGAAAAGGAAAACTAAAGGCTGATGCACTAAATTTTAGAAACCAAGAAGTCTTCCTAGCATCTTCCTATGCCAGTGGTGGGTGGTTTTGTTAAAGCCTGAACACGCGAGACAATAAGATAGGCTTTGAATTTCACAAAGGAAGTAAAGTGTGTCTACCAATGAGTACAATGGCCCAACCACAGGCACACTTTCTTAACAGAAGAAAGTATATTGCCATAAAGGAGTGAATCTGGGTCTTGTGGTGTAAGAAGTGTTAAAGTATGAATGTTGGCACAACATCAGCAAAATGGGAGTCCTTACAACAATAAAGAGAAAGGGAAAGAAAAGAGAAAAATACATTTTTCACTCATAATAAGCATCACTTAGAAAGTCAAATATTTTCCACAAAATTAACCTGGGGTATTTTCTTCTGACCACTTTCACAGAATGGGAAAAAAAACAACTGCAACATGAGAGAGCATTAATGAAGAGGAGGGAAGGGCTCCTGTCAACCTGTGAAAGTTTTATCTCCTGAGGGGTCCTAATTCCTGCAGCAATAGGCCTAATGTTGATCAAACATGGGCCTTTCTTTTATCAGAGAAAAGGCTACAGTGTCCCGAGTATGATGACAGCAGCTCAGCCACGTCACATTATAGGGCTAACAGTCATAATGAAAAATGGCAAACTGGTATATGAAGCACTTTCCCAATTTCCTGAGGTCGTTCCATGTTATGTCACACAGTACCAAAACTTGAATGACAAAAGCATAAACTGCACTGAAATATAAAAACATTGAAAAGGATATGAACATGCAGAGGTGGTTGGTGATAATGCGCTTCATTTGTGGTACAATGTCACTGTGACATTAAGTTAGAAGTGTGCCTGTTCTTATAACTGGTCAGTGGGATGTAGCAGCCATGTATCACAACCCACAGTTGTAATTAAGAATGGGGATTATCCTGAAGCATAACACTTAGGAAAAATCACAGAAATATAGTAATATAATTAGAAACACGTCTTACTTTTAAGCATTGATTAAACATTTCTAAACTGATGTACAACTAACAATGTATTCAAAATATGGGGACTGGATTATTTTTCTTTTCTTTTTTTTTTTTTGAAAGGTGGCACTTGCTTTATGCTTATGAGTAAAGAAATCATATTCAACACTTACACAGGAATCCATCTGACTTGTTCTGCAGAAGAGCCCATCCATTATCAACCACAGCAAAGATTGGCTGAATTCTGCTGTTGTGTTTGTAGTGGAAATGATCAGGAATCTCTTCTTTCTTGTAAACGGTCATATTAGGATGAGCATGTACTAAGGCCTTGTATACTTCCTCCATTTTACCTGGATCAAGGTAAAAGAAAGATTCACAAATTCAAGACTACTTTAGAGGAAGACATTTGCTAATTAAGATAAATGTAAAAACAATGTAATAACAATGTAATATGGAACACACTATGAGGTTAATGCCAAGGAATTAGATTTTATGTGAACAAATGCTAATAAAATGAAGCAAGGTAGGTCCAGAGTAACAACTTTATATAATAAATATAACAATCACCAGTTTACTATACTCATACATAGACAAACACACAAATAAATATACATGGGAAAGCTTAGTATAAATAGTACTTGTGTACAAAAGGCTACATAAACCTAGTGTACTAGTAAAGTGAGACGTCATCAGTTACAATAATTTATGTAGTGGATTTCAACTAACAGAACCAGCATGAAATACAACCGCTCACACTAATGTTACTACTGGGAGGGTACTAAAGCATCAGTGAAACAAGAATCAATAATTCTACCAAGAAACCTTACATGCGTTGTCCAACAGAATCTTACTTCTCTACCATGCCACTATTAACCATCAACCAACTGAAGGCCTCCAACCCTTCCACAAGGTCCAGCTTACACTAGCTTGTATTTTTAATCAACTTGGCAGATTTACATACCTCCTATTCTACTCATCTCCAACTACTGTCAACATTACCTGCCCTACAAAGTAATATCTAAACAGAATACATTTCTCAAAAAAATATTTTCCAATTCCAACAAAATTTCAGTGTGTCAAGTGTCAAAACTTTTTTCTTTCTCAGTTGTATTACTTTTATTGGAGTTCAAGACAGTACCCGTACTTCACATCTGAAGATGTTAATACCCACTGTGCTTCAAGAATGTTCACAACAGCATAAAAAAAGCCACTGAGCTACAGAAAGTGGCATAAAGAAGATGGAAACGGAGAAAGAGGATTATGACGAGGCAAAGTGGGAGGCAAAAAAAAGTGAAAAAGGGTTAAAGAAAATGGCTGCAATTGTGAAGATGCAACTTTTTTTATCATATACACTAAAAACAAGACAAGAGTTTAACCCGTATGACCCATATGTCCCTATAATGCTCATAAATGCATTTGTTCATAGGTTCATAGGTTCATACTAGGCTATCTGCCCGAGGGCATTTACAAGCCTAGCCCATCGTTTTGTGGCTTACGCCACCCCTTTAGTATGGGGAACTATACCCATTATTTTGCTGTGCCTCTGTCGAGCAGTGACACTGAGGTAATCCCTGGGGTATATCTGCGATCTCCCATCCATTGGTCAAGATTTCTCTTGAACAAGGCCAGCGAGGTGCTCTGCCTCACATGTACCGGGATTTTGTTCCACAGCATCGGGAGTCTTTGGGTGATGAATCTATCCCTCCAGCACGTCCTATTAATAGCCGTGTTGAGGTTCAAGTCTCCCGCCCTTGTGGCTCTGATGGATCTAGATTTTTTGAGGTGAAGCATATTCATCAAATCTGGGTTTGACATGGCCTTGTATGTTAGGCAAAGGTCACCTCTGAGCAAGCGGTGCGACTGAATAGAGCTGGAGTTCTTTCAGTCGGGCAGCACAGGACAGATTTTGAGACCCTTTATCCTTTTGGTGAGGAACTTTTGTGGCCTCTCCAGCTGCTGCAAGTGTCGGGTCAGATACATTCAATGGGGCATTGTACTCAATCATTGGTCTGATGAGTGATGAGTAAAGGGAGACTATGACCTCCCTTGATCTAGATGAGAATCCCTTCATGATAAGGTGGGCAATGTAGAAGGTCTTCCTAACTACTTTAGCTACATGGGTGTTGAATGACAGACTACTATCAACCTGGGTCCCCAGGTCCCTGATAACTTCTTCTGTGCTCAGTGGATTGCCACCTATTTGGTAGCTAGGGGTAACCTTGTTTTTCCCGAAGGGTATGACTATGCATTTTTTGGCATTTAACTTTAGGCCATGGCTCTGGCACCAGTTATCCATTTCTGTGAGACCCTTTTGAAGGATATCTGTGTCAGATGTGTTTTCTACTATGGCGCCCAGTTTGCAGTCATCTGCCAGCCATAACCCTCCTGTGTTTGCTTGTACTTCGGAAAAGTAGACGCCAAACAAGAGTGGGCCCAGGACTGAGCCCTGTGGGACACCACTTGTGACAGGCTTTGAGTCTGACATGGCGCCAGCAACTCTGACCCTGTGGGTTCTGTCACTCAGCCAGTTTGCAACCCATCTTGTGATGTATGGGTTAACATTTAAGCTGATGAGTTTTTCAATGATACTCGAGTGGGGTATTGTATCGAAGGCCTTAGCCAGATCGAGGTAGGCTTTGGTGACTGTTTCGAAAAAGTCAACCAAGTTTAAAAGGCATGATCTGCCTTTGACAAAGCCAAACTGGGTTGGATCCAAAGTCTGCAAATTCCCTATGTCTATAGAGGTCCATTATGATCCTCTCCATGGCTTTGCAGATAAGGCTTGTCAAGCTAATGGGCCGGTAATTTCCAGGGTCGGTGGAAGCACCGCCTTTGTGAAGTGGGACCACAGTTGCAGTGCGCCACTCCCTGGGTACGTATCCAGAGGTAAGACTTTGATTAAACAGCTGTCCTAGCTGTGGGTTTAATTCCTCATTGAGTTCGTGGAGCACACAGCCGGGGACACCATCAGGTCCCATGGATGCTGTGTTTTTTGCTTTGGAGAGAGCAGTTCTCACTTGGGCGCTGGAGATGTTTGGGGGCTGCAATCGCTTGGTATAGATATCTCTCCTTTTGGGGAGAAGTTTGCACTGAACCTGTCAGCCAGTATGTTGGCAATGTCTGTAGGATCAGTAATCTTCACATCATTTTGAACTAGTTCTGAGCATATCTGGGAGTTTCCTCCTAGGTTTCTAACATAGCTAAAGAAGGCCTTATGATTGTCTTTTGAGTCTTTAGCTATTTTTCTCTCAAATTTGCTTTGGATGATTTTATGAGAGCTCGCAGTTTTTACTTATAGTGATCAAGGGTGTCTTACCTTTTAAGGATTTTGCTCTATCTTGTAGTAGCTTCCTCCTTTTGTTGTAGAGTTTGTTTATGGCTGGGGTCCACCAGACTGGACGCTTGCCTTTGGTACAAAGAGTCTTTGTTTTGCTTGGGATTGCCTTATCCATGCAGTCCTGCAGGTGCTGGTAGAAGGCATTTGTAAGTGATTCAGCGGCTTGAGTACTGTTTTCCCGCTCGGGGCCTTAAAGGAGACCACACTAGTCTTTAGAAGTGTGAAGTCGGCTTTTGAGAAGTTCTTTACTGTGGTCTTTTTATTTCAGGTGGGGTGGGATGAGGACCTCCAGCGAGATTAGTTTGTGATCTGATCTCACCAGTGAGGGTATACTTCGGTGTTGAACATTGTGCTCCCATGTTCGTGATGATGAGATCAAGTATGTTATCTCCTCTTGTGGGGATGGTGACTAGTTGTTCCATGGCATTTGAGTTTATGAATTCCAGGAACTTTTGGGCTAGGGTGTTTGGGCTTGAGTAGTGTTCCCAGTCTATATTAGGGTAATTGAAGTCACCTAGTATGATGGTGTTTGGTGATACATTTATCCCCTCTAGTGTTTTCAGGAAGGCCATGTGAGGTTCCTGAGTTTGTGAGGGTGGCCTGTAACATGCTACAATTTGCAGAGCAGTCTTGCCTATGGTTAATTGCACCTGGATGGTCTCCGATGCATCGTGCGTTGCCACCAGTCTTGAGGTGTGGGTGTCCTTGATGAATATGGATACCCCCCCTCCTTTCTTGGTATTGTCCGGATTTTGGGGCCGGAACGCATGATATAAGGTAAAACCTGATAGCGCTGGGGTGCTCTCAGGAGCCTTGAACCAGGTTTCTGTCACAGCACAGACATCGATGTTCTCCATACTGAGAAGGGCCTCGAAAAGGTGCATTTTGAGATTTAGACTTCTGGCATTGAGCAGCATTACCCTTAGTTTTTCCTTTTTGTGTTCTAGGGTGGTAGGTTTAGAATTTGAGCCTTGCCTAAAAGGCACTATGGGGGTGGCAAGAGCCTTTGCCAATATCCGGAATCCCAGGGGTGACAGGTGCAAGCCGTCCCTTGCGAAGCAGCGTGGCTTGTCCAGCATGTCATCCCAGGCAGACAGATACTGGATCCCCTTTGAATGACACCAGTGTTTAAGCCAATTGTTAAAGCTGATCATCTTATCTCTGTATTGTGGCATCATTCTTGGTGAAGGTAGGATACTGCTCAAGGTAGGTCAGGGTCATACCTGCCTGGGCTACATAATCAGAGAGCTCCTCAATGTCTCTTTTCATGTAGTCCAAGGAGGTACGTCTCAGGTCGTTTACACCAGCGTGGACAATGACTGAGTCATATTTTTACCTGCTGTTGAGAGACCTGAGTGCTTGCGTTATGTGGCGGATTCTAGCGCCCGACAGGCAGCTTACTGTGACCTTCTCCTTACTCAGTCTGGTGAGCGGGACGTCAGTGTGTCTGACTATGGAGTCACCAATGACTAGTGTGTCTGGCATTGTGTTTGGCCTTAAGGGCTGTGACTGTTTGACACTCTGACTGTGAGGTCTATGTGTTGCAGGTGTTGTGTTCTGAGGTGGTGGTTGTTTGGGTGTCTGCTTTGGTGGCCTCTGCTGTTTTGGTAGATTTTTGATCAGAGCCTCCGAGTATGTCTTTGTGTGTTTAAGTGTATGATTTGAGGTTGTAATGGTACTATGTGAGACTGGGTCTATAGTGTGTGTGGTAACCTTCTCCTCCTGACTGGTCTTGCCAGTCCTATGTTGAGAGAGCTCAGCCTCCAGTTTGGCCGTATAGTTGCATCTCGCATGTATTTGTGTTTTGTGGGAGGAGGAGAGGGTTGTCTGTGTACATGAGGCAATTGTAACATTGCCTCAATATTCCCAGGTTCACCAGCTGAGCAGGAGAGGACACTAGCAACTGATCCCTCGACATGCTAGAAGGATAGACAAAAACTTTAAAAAGATTCCGGGGACGTGGGTGACCGAGAAATGGGGGTTTGCCTTTTTGGGGTACTATCTATGACAAGAGTGCCGTATCAAGGTAATAAGTACTGTAGGAGCAAGTGCTAGGTTTAACAGATAGAGAATAGTCTACTTGGAGTCAAGTAGAGATGATCTTTTAGTTATAGGATACGCTGATTTGATCAGTAGTATAGTTCGAGGAAGGTAGTTTTAAGGGAAAATTTGAAGAGTGGACTTTAGGTAGCCCGAATAGTTTAAACCTGCTTAACCGGAGCTGCCCTAGTGTGCAACAGTGGCAGCTCCGCGCTAATTCGCGCCAAAGCGTGTTTTATAGCAGGGGGCTGGAAAAGACAGGAAATGACCCAAAATGGCCAATAAACTACAAGTTACTGCCTTAAACCACTCCTCTGAGGACAAACAGGCAGCTCAGTACTCCCTACTCCCACTAGTGAGTAAAGAAACTACCCCTTGACCAAACAAGGAAAATGGAGAAAACAGGAACCAAGACAAAGCCCAGGGATCAGCAAAATCTGATCACTGGAACAAACTATTAGGAAAGTATGGAAAACAAGAGTATTTTTTTTTTTGTTTTTTTCAAGTTTTTTTTTCAGATAGGCAGAAAATACAATAAATGCTGTGTTTTTCGACTAAATGCTATCAAAAGCTAGTACACTTGAGTGTATTAGCCTGTTGTTTAACTTTTAAGTAAAACTTAAACAAGCAAGTGCAATAAACAATTCAAGCTATTAAAAATTAAGAGAACATTTTGTTTAGCCAGAGTAAAACAAACTGCATGAAATACACTGGGAAAGGTAAGCCACTGAAGTAGTGCTGCAATTAAGATTACCTAAACAATAAATACTTTTGTCGTAAGATAAAACAAACATGTTAGTACCACCTAATACATATCTAGACTGGCGACAAGCACCACATTTACGCACTTACAAATCCAACCTTAGCATTATGTTTGGCCTCAATAATTTGTTAATGTTACTAGCTTAATTTCTAGCAATTCTAGGACTGCAAAGATCTCCTGATTTAAAAACTTTAGACCACTTGCTGGAAAAAAAAAAAACAGATATGCGTCAGAAGAAAAAGTTTTAACACGTGGTTGTCCAAAATTGTCTTTTACTGTACTCTGCCCAAAATAAAAAAAAAAAAAAGAAATGTCATTCAATATAGGTTTATACAGACGACTCCTATTATTACAAAGAAACTCAAAACTCTCTCGGTTAGATGCTTAGTGTCCTAATCTCAGTTTAAAAACATACATTTTAAATAATCCATTTCTTTAATGAACAAACTTGTCAGAGAAATGTCAAAGTCTAATCATTTGCCCTTTAATTACTCCTTCTGTGAAGTATAAAGGATGACAACAAGAATAATTTAAATATGTATTCACAAACGTGGCTTTACGAAAAATTGATGATTGAAAACTAGATTTTAATTAATTCTTCCAAATCTTACATTTAAATAGTGTATATTGTAACATGACACTTCATGTGTAAATCTTAAAAATATTTGTGGTAGTTGTTGTGTCTTTTGGCTTATCCCGTTAGGAGTCGCCACAGCGGAACTCCGGTCCGCTAATGTTTGGTAGTGGATTTTTACGTGCCGAGTTACCAGCCCTGACGCACAACCTTCACCGAAGGCACGCGGACGCTCTAGCTGAGAATTGAATGCGACTTGCTGTGAGGCGACAATGCTACCGCAGCACCACTACCGCGGACTCAAAAAAAAATTTGTGGTAGTTTCTAAAAATGTAAAAAAAAGGCATCTAATTGTTGATCACCTGACTACAAAATAAATATCTCACCCTGATACGTAAAATAACTATAAATATGTCTGTTAAACTTGATATATATATATATATATATATATATATATATATATATATATATATATATATATAGTTAGTCACAATGGACACTAAGAGTCTGTATTGAGTTATTCTTCATGAACAAGATTTGTAGTGGTTTATGGACATTATTTTGACAATTCGCAATTTGTATTTTGTTATTAGACTTATTGAATCATTTATGGGTCTTAATCTTGCAAACAATTTTTTTCATTTTTTGAAGGAGAATATTTTAAGCAAAGGAAAGGAATGGCTGTGGCTGGCATCCAAGTAGGCTACAAAGATTTTTCCCTCAGGTAGACATCAAATGTTAAAGGTGTGATTGGGAAGAAAGAGGTAACTGGGAACATACTTTCTGGGAGTGTAATGAATTGGAGACTTTAAAAATTCCCTGGAGACTTTAAAAATTCCCTGCAGACACCTCTATCAGAAATACTGGATGAGCAAATAAAAAAAAAAAAAAAAAAAAGAAATTTCCTGTTAACTATGATACAGAATCTGAACTGCCTAAACAAAGTAAGCAGAGTCTAATTATGGTGGCTGCCAAAAAAAGAAATTACTAGAAAATAAGTCTAAACCAACTGTACTAGAAAGTAGTGAATATATAGTAATAGAGATAAAACAGCAGGAAATGGGATCTTTAGAAAAGGTTATGAGTAAATTACATACAAAAAGAGCTGAGTATTATTTTTTTGGTTTTAGAGTTTGTACTGTTGTTGCTTAGATCTCTGTTGAAACTGTCCCCCCCCCCAATTTTCTGCTGTGTCTTCAGTTGGTACAACTTGTTTTTTTTACAGCTTGTGTGTTATCTAACTCAAGGATCACTTGCATAAAATTTGACCTGTTAGTAACAGCCTGCATTTAAAATTGCTGGAACCTGTGTTCTGAGAGTGCCTTCCAGACTATCTGCATTTTTTTTTTTTTTTTTTGGTTATAGAGTTTGTTAATTGTTGCTTAGATCTCTGTTGAAACTGTTGTCTCCCTCTTCTGAGAGAGTGATCTGCAAATATACAGAGCTGAGTATATTTTTTTTGTTTTAGAGTTTGTACTGTTAGTTGTTGCTTAGATCTCTGTTGAAACTGTTTTGTGCCACCCAACCTCCCCATTTTTGGTTTGTAGTTAAAATTTGGTGGCTTTTGCAGTTGCCCGCCCCACTGTAGATTTTATCTGGGACACTCTCCCAGTCCCAGCTCTTTATCACATTCTACCTAATAAACCCTCTCTGCACTTGCTTTTAGTCCTTTTAAATTTAATTGCATTTTTTAAACTGTGTTTGGTCTAATATTGCTACATACTCGTGTGCTAGCTTGCACTGCATGTGAATTATTTTCACTACTGTTTTTGCTACTTTTCTGAAAAAAACAAAACAAAAAAAAAAAAAAAAACGTAAGCCTGTTTCCTACCTTTCCTGTAACTAGTGTTCCAGATACAGATTTGCTGTATCCAGGACTGTATGTAAGCTTCTGAGCCCCCCCAAGCCTTTCTGTGTTAGAGGGAAGCCTTCTAGCTTATCAGTGGGAGTGGTAAACTATGTAACCTGTCTACCACATAAGGAGTGGTTCTGGCCTAGAAATTGTAGTTATTGGCCGTTTGGGCAATCTCGTCCATCTCTCTCAACTTTCTGATTTGAAAGCCTGCATTTGCACTTGTTTCTGTCTTGTAACTCGTCTAGTGCAGATACAGATTCTAAGCTTTAGCACTTAAATTTGCTTATTCATGCTCAGCACTTGTTCAGAACTTGTAAGCACTAAATAAGCTACTAATTAATATAGCACTCAATCTTCCTCATTACCTAGAGGAAAAATAGAAGTTATGTCCTTACCATAACGTTCCATGTGGAGTGTTCATCTCGCCTTTGTTCTTACACATGGGTTCGGAGCCGATCCTCGGCTCCGTGTCGGCCGCTTGCAAGCTCTGCATCGAGAAGAAGCTCGAGACAACCTAATACCCACAATCTCCCACTGCCTTTACCTCAGATCTAGTTTGCAAGCAAACCAGTAGTCAGAGAGAGCACACTCATGCTTATATCACATATGCACAGAACTAAGAGTCTATATATATATATATATATATATATATATATATATATACATATACACATATATATACATGCCAACTATATACACAACTGCAATGCAGAAGCAGAATGCCCCAGGCCAGGCACCAAACTGAACGTTCTTCCTAAGGAGGGAGTGGGAATGTAAGAACAAGGCAGATGAACACTCCACATGGAACGTTATGGTAAGGACATAACTTCTATATGTGATAGTGTTCAATCTCGCCGTTTGTTCTTACACATGGGTAGCGTCCCTAGCTCCTTGTTCCTGAGGAACTCACGGAAGGACGTTCTTGAGCACAGTGGAACCAAAGGTTGCCCTGTCCCTAGAAACCTTGTCTACCTTATAATGAGAAATGAATGTATGTGGCTTAGACCAAGTAGCAGCCGCACAAATAGCGTCTAGTGGTAGGCGGGCTGCATGAGCCAGGGATGTAGACACTGACCTTGTGGAATGTCCTTTGGGTTTGTGCAAAAGAGTTTGATTTGAAGAATCATAGACATAGATGATACAATCAGTTAACCACTTAGAAAGAGTTCTTTTGGTAACCGCTACTCATTTCCAGTTATCAGCAAAGGCTACAAAAAGTTGATCAGTTTTTCTGTGATCTTTTGTTCTATCCAAGTAAAACCTTAGCTGTCTGTGAACATCTAATTTGTGCAACATATACTCCATTTTATTGGAGTGATTTTTGAAGAAAGTGGGTAATTCAATGGACTGATTAATATTATTAATAGAACAAACTTTAGGAAGGAAGGATGAATTAGTGCGAAGAGAAACTCTGTCAGAGTGAAAGATCAAATAAGGGTGCTTAATGGAGAGAGCTTGAAGTTCAGATACTCACCTAGCGGATGTAATGGCTACCAAAAAGAGAGTCTTCCATGACAAAAATTTCAATGGGCAAGAGGAGGCTGGTTTAAAGGGGGGCAGCATTAACTTAGATAACAATAAGTTTAGACTCCAAGGTGACGTAGGAGATCTAATTGGTGGTCTAATATGAAAAACCCCTTTTAAAAAGGCTTTACAAAGTCTGTGGGCCATAACCGGAGCCCCACATTCTTCCACATGGAAATTAGAAATGGCAGCCAATTGAACTCTTAATGTGGCAGGCGAAGCACCCTGATGGAACAAGTCTGTTAAAAACTCTAATATTTTATTCAAAGGAGCTATAACAGGGTCCACTTGCTGTGTATTCGCCCAGAATACAAAGCGCTTCCATTTACTAGTATATGTTTTAGTAGTGGAAGCTTTATGAGAAGCCACTAATATATTCTGAACTGCACGCGAAAGAAGATCAGACCTGGCTAAGTTAGAATTGGAGCAGCCAAGCTGCTAGATGGAGGGACAAGAGCGAGGGTGAGGAGCCCCTGACGAGTGAGTCAATAGATCTGGCTCTGGGTCCAGGATCCAGGGTCCCCGAATGCAGTGTGTCATGAGGAAGGGGAACCAAATTTGACGAGGCCAGAACGGGCAATGAGGATTATTGTCCTGTGTAGGTTTTGGCTTTCTGGAGAAACTTTGATATCAGGGGAAGGGAGGAAATGCGTACAGGAGTCCCGGGACAATCGTGAATCAGTGCGCCCCTGGGGACTTCCCTGGAGGGGTAATAGGGCAAAGTAGCTCCTGCATTTGGCGCTCATTGGAGACGCAAACAGATCGCAGGAAGGCTGGCCCCACGCGAAAAAATCTTTTCGCAACTGACTGTTTTAGGGACCACTGCGGTAACAGAATTGCTCTGCTCAGCCTGTCGGCTATGATGTTGGATGACCCCGGGATGTGCGTTGCTATCAGAAAGAGACCCGTGGACTCCGCCCATTGCCAGATTCTCATGGCCTCTCTGCATAGCTGATAGGACTTGGTTCCCCCTTGCTTGTTTATGTACCAGACTACCGACATGTTGTCCGTCTGAACTGCAATAGTTCCCAGAGGAAGAAGGGGAGCAAAGTGTTGCAACGCTAGAAACACTGCCCTCAACTCTAGAACATTGATGTGCAGATTGTACTCTAAATTGGTCCATTCGCCTTGGACTGTCTGTCCCTGAAAGATGCCCCCCCCACCCTATCAGGGAAGCGTCCGTGGTCACCAAACTGTAGGCGAGGTAGCACAAATGGTCTCCCTTCGAAAGGTTGCACGTCTGAAGCCACCAGTTTAGGTGTGTTTTGAATGTGTTCGTTATAAGAATCTCGTGTGTTAGAGGTAGTTGTTGGAACGACCATTGTGCAAACAGTAGCCATTGTAGGACTCTCATGTGCAGTCTTCCCAAGGGTATTGCAATAAGAGAAGCTGACATGAGTCCCAAAACCTTCAGTACCAGTTTTGCTGGGGATTTCCTGGACAAGAGAAGAAGACGATGTGAGTCTGAAGTGAAAGTATCCTTTCTGGAGGAAGTCTTAGAATTAACTGATGTGTATTTAATTCCGCTCCTATGAATAAGATACTCTGTGATGGCTGTAGTAAGGATTTTCCGAAGTTTACGGAAATTCCTAGGTGAATACACAGTTGAAGAGTATAGTCTCTGGCCTGTACTAGTTGACGCTGGGTGGTGGCAGAAAGGAGCCAGTCGTCCAGATACGGAAACACCTGGAATCCTTGGCGCCTCAAGTGAGACGCTACCACTGCCATGCATTTGGTGAAGACCCTGGGGGCTGAGGTCAGACCAAAGGGCAGGGCTCGAAACTGAAATGACTGGCACCCAGCCAGAAACGCAAATGATCTCTGGATGCCCTGGCCATTTTGATGTGGTAGTATGCATCCTTCAGATCTATTGAGCACATCCAGTCGTCCTTCTGTAAGAATGGAAGGATCGATTGAAGCGTGACCATTCGGAACTTTTCTTTGACGAAGGTATTGAGGTCGCTTAGGTCCAGAATGGGCCTCCAGTCCCCTGTTTTCTTTGGAACTAAAAAGAACCTTGAGTAAGTCCCGAATCCTTTCTGGTCCGCTGGGACTGGTTGGATGACTTTTTTTCTAGCAGCTTTGAAATTTCTATAGCTGCTGGCTATCGCAGATGGGGCGGTACATCTGGGAGTCTTTTCTTTGGAATGGGATGGGATAGAAAAGGTATATTGTAACCTCTGGTAACCACGCTTTTTACCCACTTGTCTGTAGTTAAGTTTTGCCAGGCCTGAGGGTATAAAGCTAAGCGACCCCCGACTGCCGCCAGAGCAGGACAGTCGGGCCTCCTCTCAGGAGTGCTGGAAAGGTTTACCAGGGAGTGTATCCCTGTCACCTTGATTCTGGACCTCTGCCGCCAGGGCGGCGCCTTCCACCTCTGCCCCTCCTCTGCCTCTAGAAGGGCATCACCCTGTGTGCCTGGGAAAGATCCTTGGGGTTTTCAAAACCACATTTTTCCACCACGCTGCCCTTTGGGGTACGGTCTGGTTGGGGTGGAAAACGGACTCGACAGCAGACAGAGTCTTTCCTCCTGCTCACACCGGTAAGGGTCTCCTTTACTTTGGGGCCAAAAAGAGTGGCACCGTCAAATGGGGCGTTAGTAAAGGAAGACTTGAAGGCTTCCGCAAATGAACATAAGAGCATCCAGGATTGTCTGCGAAGAGCAATCGCTGAAGCTGCTGCCCTACTTGAACCTTCGGCGTAAGAGATCAGCCTCATGGACGAAGTTCACAATGGATGTAAGGGTATTAAGTTGCGCTGTCACTTTCTCTGAGACAGCAGCATCTGTAGTACCCTGGAGGGTATCTCCCAACTCTTTGACTAGATCCTCTGTAGTCGCGTAAAGTGGGTCAAATAGTTCAGGGATCGCATGGAAAAAGCCGCTGAACTAAAATGCACTTCCCATACCTGTCCATAGTCCTAGAATCTTTATTAGGGGATGGACAGATGAGGAAGATTCCGACATCTCCTTTTTCGTGGCCGCTGCCACCACCATAGCGCCCACTGGAACTCCTTTGTCAAGTAAGTCTTGTCCTGGGGTGCAGTGATATACTTATTGGGTTTCCTTGGGACTGGTTCCACTGTGTCAGGAGTTCCCACGCCTTCGAGCAATAAGTTCCATTAATTCATCAAGGGCGGAGTGACCCAGGAGGAGGAAGGGCGAGCACCAATGCCTTCAGCAAGACTGACTCATCCTCAGAAGGGGAGGGACTGCCAGTCACCTCTCTGTTTCAGGATCTCCAATATGTCAGAAAAGAGACCTCTTCTGAAGGTGACTTAGGGGACCCTTCTGACTCATCTAAGTCAGTATCGGATGTCAAGGATTCTTGTGGAGAATCTAAGTGTCTCCTCTTACGCATCTTTTCCTAGGGACTTCTTCGCGGGGAGCATCCAAGAAGCCTCCGAGGAAGAATGGGCACCTCCAGGGGTGGCTGAGACACCGGTGCTCGACGCTTGATGTGGCCGTGGTGCAGAGGAGGATAACGCCCTTTATGGGGAGGAGAGGTTGCTTCTACTGATGTGGTTGTCTGGGTAGACAACACCTTCCTCATTAGATCGAAGCCCCGGTCCCGAGTCGAAGAATCTCCGGTTCAAGAAATGGGAAGAATCCCCAAAACAGGCACAAGGCATCGACCGAGGACGGAGCCGAATCGATCCGCCGAGGCCCGAGGGAAGAGTCGGAACCGAACGCCGGTTCGACTCGCCCCGAACCAAGGACAGATCGTCGGCTCAGAGACTCCGGTACCGGTCCGACGGAGTCAAGGTGAGAGGAACAGACCGAGAAAGGACGGTTCTGGACCCGAGGGCTCCACAATCAGAAGATCAACCTCTTCCGGCTCCAAAGACTGGACAGGTCTCGGAGGAGGAATGGATGGAGACAATGGGAGGCCTCCAAGTTTCGACACCAACTGGGTGGAAACTGAAATAAGTTTGATAGGGCAATGCTCCAATAACTTCTGCACCACACGATCCACATCGACATCGGAGAGCTTAGAAGAAGAACGGGTCAAGGAACCAAGACGGAGCCGACCTCAATAGAGTCGAGGGAGGGAGCTCCATCACCGGTTCCAAGACTCGAGGCTCAGGAACTGATACCAGTTGAACACTCGCCCAAGTCTGTGGAACCGTGATCTAACTTTACTCAAGAGCTCGGAGCCGATGACTTGGGCTCCGACGCCTTCGATTCCTTCGAGGATTTGGATGCCTGGTCTGAAGCATCCAGAGCCTCCTGAAAGGAAGGTTTTAATAACCCCCTGTCCATGAGTTTCCTGCGCCTGTCATGACCCTCCCACTAAAAGAGTGACAAATTGAACAGTCCTCTTGTAAGTGGAGAGGGCCAAGGCAGTAGACACAGGAACTATGGTTGTCAGTAACTGACATTTTTTGGCCACACTGGCAACGTTTAAATCCTGATTTAATTTTCTCAGACATCTTACAGGTAAGAGAAAAAGTCAAGTCCAGTATAAGAGACAAATCCAATAGAAAAAAGTCAAATCCGATGTATATGTCAGTCCGGTTGTCAAATTTAAGTAAGGGGTGGTAGGCCCCGAAAAACTCTAACCAGTTAAATAAAGTTAACGGTACCGAGAAATTCTACCTACACACACACATACACTAAGTCTACCAAAAGGTACTTTTAGAACGAATTTTTCTAAAATATAACAAAATTAAAGTTATATCTTATCTCAAGTTGCTCGAGCTAGATCCCAGCGATGCGAACGCAGCAGCGGCAAACTAGATCTGAGGTAAAGGCAGAGGGGGATTGTGGGTATTAGGTTGTCTCGAGCTTCTTCTCGATGCAGAGCTTGCAAGCGGCCGACACGGAGCCGAGGATCGGCTCCGAACCCATGTGTAAGAACAAACGGCGAGATTGAACACTATCACATCATTACTTTTCCCACTTGCTTAGAGAAAAACAGCTCTTGTATTCACTTTCCTCACTTATCTTGGGGAAATAGTTTTTTATTCAGGCATGTCCAAGGGTCAGCCCCCAGTGCTCTCTCCTGTCTATCTGATGAATCTGGGCATCTTGAGGCAATGTAAAAATTGCCCCATGTACACAGACAACCCTCTCCTCCTACCACCCAACACTACAACCTGTGAGAGATGCACGTATCTAGCCAAACTGGAGGTAAAGCTCTCTCCAACCAAGACTGAACTTGACAGTCATGAGAAGGTAAACATTTGCACCACACCGCACTCATCACATAGTCTCACTAAATCTACACCACCAAAATCCACACATAGTAACACAAAAACATTCGCGGAGGCTCTCAATAATAATCTGTCTAAGCAACAGAGACCTCCAAAGCAGAAACGCAAGACACCACCATCCCCCAACACAACCCAAATGACATAGCCCACAGACTCAGTGTGCCACTCAACCACAGCCAATAAGGCAAAACAATGTACCCAACACACTAGTCATAGGTGCACTGATGTCCCACTCACCAGGCTAAACAAGGAGAAGGTTACTGTCAGCTGCCTGTCGGGTGCCAGGATCCACCACACAACCCACGCACTCAGGTCACTCCACAACAAGCACAAATATGAGACTGTCATTGTCCATGTTGGTGTGAATGACCTGAGATGTACTTCACTGGACTACATGAAAAGAGACATGAAGGGCTCCCTGATCTTGTAGCCCAGGGAGGTATGACCCTAGCCCGGAGGAGCATTCTGCCATCGCCCCGAATGATACCGCAGTACAAAGACAAAATGACTGACTTCAACAATTGGCTAAGCTTCTGGTGTCATTCTAAGGGGATCTAGTATCTGTCTGCTTGGGATGACATGGTCGACAGACCACGATGTTTTCCCACAGATTGCCTGCACCTGTTGCCCCTGGGATTCCGGATACTGGCTAAGGCTCTAGCTGCCCCTATAGTGCCTTTTTTAGGCAAGGTTCAAATAACAAGTTCACCACCGTAACAGAACAGGCAAGCAAAAACTGAGGGTAATGCTACTCAATGCTAGAAGTCTAAATCTCAAAATGCACTCACTCGAGGCACTCCTTAAAATGGTGAACATAGATATCTGTGCAATGACTGATACCTGGTTCAAGACTCCAGAGAGCACCCCTGCACTACCAGTCTATAACTCATACCATACTTTTTGGCCAAGTAACCTGGACCGAAACACCAAAGGCGGAGATGTGTCCATATTCATTAAGGATATCCACACCTCCAGGCTAGTTCTCAGAATAATGAATCTGAGGTTATCCAAGTGCAACTAACTCTAGGCAAAACTGCAATCCAAACTGTAGCTTGCTACAAATCCCCCACCATGCCCCAGCATTACCACTCCTCTTTTCTTGATGTACTGGAAAATATTAGGTTCAACCAAACACCCTAATAATGGGCAACTTCAACTACCCCCCATTAACTGGGAAAACTTCTCTTGTACCAACTCCTTAGCTCAACGCTTTCTGGAATTCATAAACTCCAATGCCCTGGATCAACTTATCCACATCCCCACCAGGGGCAGCAATATCCTAGACCTAGTCATTACCATCATAAGTGACTGGTGTTCCACACCTGAAGTCAACTCCTCACTGGTCCAATCCGACCATAAGCTAATCACCCTTGATATCCACATCCCGCCCCCACCCCCCATTAAAGAAACCACAGTAAAAATTTCTCCAAAGCCAACTTTATGCTTCTTAAGACAGAAGTGGTGAACTTCATGACACCCATGCAGATGGACAAATACAGTTACAACTGCTGAATCCTACACAAATGCCAACAGAACCAAGACGCTATCCTCCAAAAAATGGAAGCCAATCTGGTGGTCCCCTGCCATAAACAAACTGTACAACAGAAGGAAGAAACTGTTGCAAGAGAGTAAAATCCCATGAGTGGAGGAGCTCCCTGGTCAGCCTCAGTAAGAAGCTGAGATCCCTTATAAGATCCTCCAAAGCTAGCTACGAAAACAAAATCGCCACTAATTCTGAGGACAACCACAAAGCATTCTATGGACAACCACAAAGCATTCTATAGCTATGTCAAAAATCTCGATGGCAACACCCAGATCTGCTCTAAGTTACAGCACAAAGGCACGAAAATTACAGAACCAACTGATATTGCCAACATCCTGGCAGATAGATTCAGTGCTAACTTAGCCCCCACCCCCTAACGGGCCCATATCTATACAGAAAGAATGCAGAGTCCCTGTAATCACAACTACGCAGGTAAAAGCTGCACTTTCTAAAGCCAAAAACACAGCATCCATGGGACCGGACAACATCCCAGGCTGCGTTTTAGACTAACTTCAGAACAAACTGGCTCCCCACTAAAGCACCATGTTCAATAATAGCCTTGCATCAGATTTTGTGCCCATTGAATGGTGCACAGCAACAGTTATCCCATTCCACAAAGGGGGAGCCACCACTGATCCTGGGAACTATTGACCTATTAGCGTGACGAGCCTGGTCTGCAAGGCCATGGAATGTATCATCATGGAACTCAAACAAAGACATTGGTAACCTCCAAACTCTGGATCCCACCCAGTTCGGGTTTGTGAAAGGCAGATCATGCCTCCTGAACCTGACAGACTTCTTTGAGGCAGTCACCAAAGCCGCAGATGAGGGTAAAGTGGTTCACACAGCCTATCTTGACCTCGCCAAGGCTTTCAACACCATCCCCCATTCTGGAATTATAGCTAAACTCACTAAACTAGGTAAAAACCCCTATGTCAAAAGATGGGTTGCCAACTGGCTCACTGACAGAACCCACACTGTAAAAGTTGCAGACTCCAAATCTGACCTCAAGCAGTGACATGTGGAGTACCACAGGGTTCTGTCCTGGGACCTCTCCTGTTTGGTATCTACTTCTCTGAAGTACAGGCCAACACAGAAGGTCTCTGGCTAACAAAGTTCGCAGATGACTGCAAACTAGGAGCCATAGTCAAGTCCCCAAATGATGTGGACATCCTACAGAAGGGCCTCGCTGAGACAGATGCCTGGTGTCAGAGCCATGGCCTCAAGCTCAATGCCAAAAAGTGCAGTGTCATCCCCTTTGGTAAAAACTCTGCACCCATGAACTACCAACATAGGCAGCAATCTACTTAACACCGAATCTGTGATAAGAGACCTTGGGACCCAGGTGGACAGTAGTATCTCCTTTGATAGTCACATCGCCACATTAGTCAGGAAGTCCTACGTAGCACACCTCATCATAAAAGGGTTCACATTCAGGAAAAAAAGAGGTCATTGTTCCCCTCTACTCGACACTCATTAGACCCATTATAGAGTACAACACCCCTTTTGGAATGTACCTCATAAGACATCTGCAGCAGCTGTAAAGGCCACAGAAGTACCTCACAAAGAAGATTACTGGCCTCAAACAAATGCCCTACACTGACCGCCTCAAAAAACTTAAGCTTTACTCCATAGCATATCGCCTATTCCGAGGTGATCTCTGCCTAACATATAAAGCTATGTCAAACCCAGAGCTGTTCGATATGCTACACCTAAAGAAATCCCAATCCCTCCGAGCTACACACTCTAGGGACCTAAACCTTGCCACCACAATAAACAGGTCATGCTGGAGGGATAGATTCCTGTCCCAGAGACTTCTCATACTCCGGAACAGGCTACCCATCTATGTCAAGTAAAGTTCTTCATTAGCACTCTTCAAGAAAAATCTTGAGGAGTGTATGGGAAATAGGAAATACACCCGGGGATCACTTCTGTGTCTCATCTCGACAATGGCACAGGAAAATAACTTTCTTGGGTGGTGTAAGCCAGGGAACCTTGTTGGCTAGGCTTATGTAGGCCCTTGGGCTGATAGCCTAGTACTTACCTATGAATCTAAAATGAGAACTATGGGAAAAATACATGCAGAATAATATTCTGGAAGAGGAATGAGGTTTAAAAGAAGGCAGGATATAAATGACGATTACTGGATAGATTATAATCGGTGTATAATGTTTGCAACTAAAAATATTTCAACATGGTTTGCTTTTATTTATATAAATATACGATTACCCATGTCATAAGTGACAACTGAATAAAGACATTTCTTGTTTAAAAAATGGTTAAGGTGCCATTGCTTAGAGTAGCATTTTCATGAGAAAATGCATGCAGCTGGATGTACGAATGTGCTTATGTACATCCTATTGTTTAATAAAGGAGTAGATTCCATTGGTTATGTGATTTTATTTTTTTCTCATTACTTAATCTATGTATTTTTTTTTTTTATTTTTCCCAACTTGATTTTGTAAAGGTTTTAGTTTTGACCTGTATGGAAATGAAAAACAGTATCTAAAATGGACATTAATAGACAGAATACCCAAGCTAAGGCTCAAAACACTCTTAAAAACACTGAAGGAACAGAGATACAGATGAGGAATGGGCCTCCGGGTCCCTGGTACAAGCTCAAAGTGAAAATCTTTTCCATCAGACACCAGCAGTCTTCTGAATAGAAGATCACCACTAGAAGAAATTATGGAAACCACACTAGATAACAATTCTGAGTTAACAATCTTCATGCAGGAGTCAAAGGAAACTACTACATGAAACCGGTGAAGTAGGAATAATCAGTTTCATCTCAATCAAAAAGAAAAAAAAAAAAAGTATTATAATTGCAGCTGATTCTTTGGCTTTTAGAACAAATTTAGCTGTGATCAGAAGTAAGGCAAAGGAATAAAAAAAGTTATGTACTCACCATAACGTTCCACCAGAGTTGTTGATTTTCATTTGTCTTCAACCTGTGGGTACTCTGATCCGACTCAGCCGCATAACCAACATCTGATCCGAGCTCCAAGCTCCTCCCCTACCCATAATTCCCCTGTCTTCCTCCTCCCTTCAGATTGAGTTTGCTGATAACCATAGCATCCCGACATGACCCAAAGGCCTTACTTCATAACCATAGGTTTCCGAAGATATAAATAAAATAACAAATGAATGCTAAGGTAGTGACTATACCTCTTCTATCCAGACCACCAAGCAGCCACAAAAAGGCAGGGGGGAAGGAGGGAGGGATGGTTGACGATGAATAGCAACAACTTAGATGGAACGTTATGGTGAGCACATAACTTCTTTATCTGAAGTTGTTGTCTTCATTTGTCCTTCAACCTGTGGGACAGTGTCCCCAGCTACCAACGCACCTGGGAGGCCCTCATGGAAGGATATTCCGGAGCACGGTGGAGCCAAAGGAAGCCCTGTTCCTGGATAGAGTGTCCAACTTATAGGTGAAATGAAAGTATACGAAGATGCCCAGGTGGCCGCAGAGCAAATATCTAGCAAAACTCTGGTCCAGAAGGCAGCTGAAGTAGCCATAGATCTAGTCGAATGCACTTTAACATGTTCCGACAGGGGTAAACCTCTAGCTGAATACGCCAGGATAATACATTGGGAAATCCAACGAGCAATGGTAACTTTCGCTACAGGTTTCCCTAGAAAAGGCTTAGAATAAGAATCAAAGAGTTGGTCAGACTTATGGAAAGACTTAGTTCTATGCAAATAAAAATGTAATTGTCGATGAACATCCAACAAATGCAATTTGTATTCCCCCTTGGTTTGAAAATTGGGAAAGAAAACAGGGAGATTAATAACTTGGTTAATGTTCAATTCCGAAGCCACGTTGGGAAGGAAAGAGGGATTAGTACGTAAAGACAGCCTGTCCTTATAGAAGATCATACATTGAAGTTTGCTTGACAATGCCTGAAGTTTCAAGACCCTTTTGGCTGATGTAATGGTAATCATGAAAGCAGTTTTCCCAAGACAAAAACTGTAGATCTACTAAAGCTGCCAGTTTGAAGGGGGAAGAGCTGAGCGCTTGCAGAACCAGCGTAAGATCCCAAGGAGGAATTGGGTCCTTAACTGGTGGCTGAAGCAAAAAACTACCCTTCAAAAAAGCCTTGAAAGCTTAGAAGAAGCTACAGAGGCCATGTTGTCGCCCACATGAAAATTAGATACAGCTGCCAGTTGGACCTTGAACGTAGAATAACTGGCACCTTGGTGAAAAATGTTTGCCAAAAACTCAAGAACCATTGGAATTAGAGCAGTAAAATGATCTAGATTCCATTAAGAGACCCAGACAGTAAAATGCTTCCACTTGCTGGAATAAATCTTATGAGCCACAACTAATATATTTTTGACAGGTGAGGATAGCCCGGGACTCCTGACTACCATGGGAACTGGAGCAGCCAAGCGGTGAGCTTCAGACTGCCCAGGTCTGGGTGAGGTATCCCTGAGGGATGAGAGACAAGGTCTGGAACTGGATCTAATGTCCATGGAGGACACACTGTGTGAGACCATAGAGAGGGGAACCAGACTTGGCAAGGCCAGAATGGGGCAATGAGGATGACTTGAGCTCCCCAGCCTGCGAGCTTTCTGAAGGAATTTCGGAATCAGAGGTAGGGGAGGATAAGCATACAGAAGACTGGAGGGTCAAGCATGGATCAGAGCATCTCTGGGGCTTCCTACTTTGGGGGGTTCAGAGTGCAATATTCACTGCACTTCAAGTTGGAAGGAGAGGTGAAGAGATCACAGCAAGGCTGACCCCACTTTAGAAAGATCTATTTCATTACTGAAGGATTCAGAGACCACTCGTAAGGCATCAGGACAGACCTGCTGAGCCTGTCTGCTAGAATGTTGGACCTCCCTGGAATGTGCTTTGTTACCAGAAAACAGCCAGTGGAGATCACTCATTCCCACACTCTCATGGCCTTGTGACACAGGAGATAAGACCAGTTTCCCCCGTTTATTGATGTACCAGACAACTAACATGTTGTCCGTCTAGATGGCAATCATCCCGAGAGGAAAATGGGCATGGAGAGCTTGTAATGCTAGGAACACCACCCTCATCTCCAGGATGTTGATATGCAATTGAGTCTCATGGGGGGACTTGTCCTTCCCAAACAATGCCTGCCACCTGAATAGGGAGGTGTCCGTGGCCAAGGGGGCTGGCAGAATAAAGAAGCAACCCCGAAGAAGATCCGGGGAACGAATCCAGCATAGAAGAGAATCCTTGCATGCTCAAGCTACACAAATCATATGAGACAGTGGAAGATCTAGCAATGACCACTGAACTGCCAGAGTCCATTGCAATACCCTCACATGTAATCAAGCCATAGGCATGAGGGTGATAGTGGCCACCATAGACCCCAACGCCTGCAAGACCAATTCTGCTGTTAGCAACTGGGCTTC
The DNA here is from genome assembly GCF_019279795.1 of Protopterus annectens. Taxonomy (NCBI): domain Eukaryota; kingdom Metazoa; phylum Chordata; order Ceratodontiformes; family Protopteridae; genus Protopterus; species Protopterus annectens. The sequence goes on along the minus strand of NC_056729.1, from coordinate 1,097,431,927 downwards.
AAGGATACATGCGACATATTTCAAGGACTGAATTCTGTCGGAGGTTAGAAAAACCTTGGTCAGAGTTGTGTCCAACTAAGCTCCAATGAAATTCAGAACTTGAGCCAAAGTCGGTAGGGATTTGTTGAGACTGATGGTTATGCCCAGCTGATGGGCTATTTGAAGAAGGGAATCCCTGGCTTAGCAGAGTCTATGCCTGGATGGGGTCATCATCATCCAGGTAAGGGAAGACCTGGAAGCCCTGCAGACGCAGGTGAGCTGCTACCACTGCCATCACTTTGGTGAACACCCTGGGGGGGGGGGGGCTGTGGTGAGACTAAAGGGGTGTGCTCTGAACTGATAATGACTGGCTCCCAGCCGGAAGCGGAGGAACCGCTGAGAGCTCCTGTCCATCTTGATGTGGTAGTACGTGTCCTGAAGATCAACTGTGCACATCCAGTTGGTCTCCTGCAGGAAGGGCAAGATAGACTGAAGAGTGACCATCCAACATTTTGTCTTTGCAACTGACAGATTTAAGGTGGAAAGATCCAGAATGGGTCATAAGTCCCCCATTTTTTTGGCACTAAAAAGAATCTGGAATAGATGCCTAATCCAGACTGGTCTAGGGGGATGGGCTGGATGACTTGCTTTTCTAGCAGCTTTGCAATTTCCAATGCTGCCTCCTCCCTTTGCACGGATGGACCATCCGGGAGGTGTTTGGGTGGTAGTGGTGGATGAATGAAGGGGATTGAATAGCCTCTGGATATGATCTGCAACACCCAACAATCATCTGTGATAGACTCCCAGGCTGTTGTGTGTAGTGAGAGGAGTCCCCTGACTGCCTCCAGAGCTGAGCAGCCAAGCAGCACTTCAGGGCTGCTATGCATGCCTGTCCGAATAAGGGTCTCGAGACCCCCGATTCCTCTGACCCCCTCTGCCTTGGCGGCGGTGTCTATCAAAGCCCCTTCTGCCTCTAGGGGAAGGCGAGTCCTGAGAGTAGCTCTGAGATTTTCAGAACCACATTTCTTTGCTCCCCCCCCCCCTGCTGATTCCTTGAAAAGGTTCATTGTGGGGTGGAGAAGCGGATTCCAATGGCAGACAAGAGTCTTCCCATCCTTCTCACTCTGGACAAGAGTGTCACGTACTGACTTTCCAAAGAGGGTGGAACGGTCGTACGGGGTGTTAGTAAAAGACACCTTAAAAGGTTCTGAGAATGAACAGAGTCGGAGCCAGGCATGACTCCTGATGGCAATACCTGTCCCGCAGCTCTAGTGGCACCCTCACCAGCATGAGATTAATCTGCCTTGGTCCTGAGGGAGCACTCAATACCTTGTCAGGGAGTTTGGGGACTGGCTCCACCATGTCCGGGTCCTTCCATGCTCGAGATGTAATTAGATCCACCAGTGGAGCAGCAGGAGGGGACACCTAGGATGTAGAGGGTCCTGCACCAAACGCCTCCAGGAACACCGATTTATCTGGGCTGGGTTTCTGGGCAGACCACCCCACTCGCTGATGAAGGATCTCCATGATGACTCCGAAGGAGACATTCTCGGGGGGTGATCGAAGGCAACCCTCCCCTTCCTCCAAATCGGTGTCCTCCATGAAGGACTCATAAGGGGAGTCAATTATGACTCCTTTTGCACGTATATTTTCGAGGCACCTCCTCAGGGGGAGTCTCTGGGGAGGACTCGAAAATATCTGGCTGCTCCCGTGCGGGAGCTCCCCTGGGGCGAAGAGGCGGCAGGCTGTCCCCGAGCTAACAGGATGGCGGAATCCATACCAGAAACAGTGGGAGCCAGGGCGGACTCTGAAGATAATCATCAAGGGTCTCGATGGGATCAAGAGAAACTTCTCCACCACCTCAAAAGCAGAAGGAGAACAAACCATCTGAGAAGGGGCTACAGATGGTTTCAGCAACCCTCTGCATCAACGTGGCAGCCAGAGCTGAACCTTCAGGCACTGAGCCTCCGATTGGAAGGCTCTACTCCAAAAAAATCTCTTGAGCCGAAACCATCCCCTTGGATCTGGTGCCGAGGCTTTGGCTCGGACAGCCGGATGGATCCAAACTCATCAGATCCGACCCACCCAAGGTAATGGGCAGTGTCTAGGTACCAGGTACCACTGGCGCTGACCCCTTGATGTAGGGTGTCCTGATCTGAGAATTCCAAAACCAGGGGTCGGATCAGAGAAGGAGTAATTGGAATGAAGCTGGACTGCGTCCATCCTGATCTGGAGGGAGAGGGAGCAGGCAAGACCCCCATCTGCATCTGGATGCAGATGACTCTCCGCATCATCCTGCCCACCTCTGCTTCAGAAAGACTATGTGTGGACCTGGAATAGGAGACCACAGACACCGGCTTAGAGAGGCAGTAGGGGAAGCAGAGGCTGGGGAGTGGCTCCGAGGCACCTCCGGATCCTGGGAGAAGCAAGGGGAATGGAGCCAGGGAAACTCCATTCTCGAAGCGGAGCTGATTTTGGTTGGGGGACCTGAACAGGACGAGCGGTCAGGGGACTACTTCCTAGGTTTGTCCCTATGTTTATGTTTGTCTCTGTGTCTGATCTTCTTGGGGGAGGTTGAGTCCCAGAGGCCGGGGTGGAGATGGAAGAAGCTTGGGTAGCAGTAGAAGTAGAGGCCTGGGCCCCGGAGGTAGGAGGGGGGAGAGGGCCCTTAAGTATTCCTCCCATCAATCAATGCAAGGGGAGTGAACCCCACACAGACTGAGCAGGAGGACTCTAGATGCACGAACCCTAAACACTCAATGCACACAGTGTGGCCATCAGATGGGGAAAGTTTGTGGGCACACACTGTGCACTTATGAAATCCCGGTTTGGGACTCTCCGACATAAATAAAGAGGGAGAGGCCCAAACACCCAAATGCACTCACCTGTACACACTCCTAACGAAAGAAAAAAGAAGAAAATTTTTTTTTTTTTTAAAAATCACAGATGTGAATGAGGAGGGGAGGTGATAGAAAAGTAGAAAGATAAAAACTAGATAGAGACTCAAGCCCACAAAAAAATATTCACCTACCCAGAAAAATTGTTCAGAGCAGTGGATCATGATGCTTATGCCGATGCAGCAAACAAGATCTGAAGGGAGGAGGAGGAGGAGGAAGACAGGGGCATTACGGGTAAGGGAGGAGCTTGGAGTTCAGATCAGATGCTGGAAATGCAGCGGAGTTGGATCCAGTCAGATCAGAGTACCCACAAGTTGAAGAGCAAATGAAGACAACAACTTCAGATCAGTTCTTTGCACTGCTTGTGTAACCTCTCTACTCCTGCCAGGAAGAAATAGCACTGACATCTGGTGTTTGTGGACAAGATGTGAAGACTGCAGATGGGGTGACTTCACTTCAAGGATTAAGAGACTACTCATGAGGCATAATTACAAAGACGAATATGCTTATGCTGTCCACCAGGCAGATGGACTGTCCAGAAATGTAAATTACACAGAAAAATCAGTTTACATTCAAAAGCTAAGCTTAGACACTCATGGTCTCTATACTAAGCTTAAAGGGTAAGGCAACACAGACTCTATACAAGATAAGGGGGACAAAACCCACATGAAAAAAAAAATGCTTTCATGTTCCTGCACCAAGGTTTATTTTTTTACTGCTTGAATTAAACAAGTTTGAATGGCCAGCATGTATGTATTGAGTGTGTTCAAGCAGCTTTTGGCTGGATAGTCGAACAGCTCACACATACAGTTTCATCTTGAGATAACAGACCTAACTCATAAATAATGGAGTAATTCACCATCACCACTTATGCGACATAAAAAAAAACAGAGACTTGGCCTACCAGGGAGGTGGCCATACTTATAATGTGCATCACACCAAGGAACTAAAGACACCTCACTGCCCTCACTGCCACACTTTTATGGCCTCACAGAAAACAGGATGAGACAATGCTCCTCATCGTTTGCTAAACCAAATGACCGTCATACTGTCTGACTAGGCAGAACTCCCTTTGAAAAATAACAGGAAATGACAGAAGAGACAGAAGCACAGCCTGCACAGTTAAGACGATGTACAATGGAGACTCCTGGGACATCAGAGGCCTTCTGGCAATCTATATATTGAAATGTCGCTCTCAACCCAGAGCAGATTAATCTGGGGTAACTGCTGCCACATATCCTCATATTTGGAAAAGGTTCTATATGAGGCTTGCTGAAACATCCCATAAAGCCAGATGAAACTGGCATGGTGGGGATATTCAAATGGATGGATGAGCATCTGAATACTGTGACCAGTAAATAAGAAGGTTTCATTGGTGAATACTCTTGGAATATGGCAATAGGTACATGAAGACTGATGCTGCCATCAGACCTGGTATCTTGAAATTGTCTGCAGGCTGTGTCTGGGAACAGTAGGTTATTGATACTATTTGCTAGTGAGATGGGATTCTATTGTGGGTAAAAATGCCACACAAATGGTTGTGTTCAGACAGCACCATATGGATACAAATGCCCAGACAGGAAGCAAGTAGGATTTCATGATATTCATGGTCACTTAAAGGAATAAGAACAAATCATCCTGTGGCAGTGCAGCAAGAAGCCAGTCACTCAGGTAAGGCTATAACTGACTCTGCAGGGTGACATGGGGAGCAATTACTGACATGCATGCAGTAAACAACATAAGGCTAGGATGAGGTCAAAATTAAGAGCCTGGAACTGACAGTGACTTACTCCAATCCAGAATCTAAAAATACTCCAGACTACCTTTTATGTGACGGTAGATGTCTTGGCTATCCAAAGAGCACATCCGGTCTCCTTCAGAAACAAGAAGAAGAGATTACAGCTTTTTTTTTCACATTTTTTTTTTTTTTATTATGGAAAGTATATATTTTTTAATAATGGGCATATACCACATGGTAAGCTACATTTGCAACATAATTTGCGTTATGAGTTTACTGCTGGGAATGTCTTGACAAAGTCCACTCATCATATGATGCTAAGGAACTAGTGAGTTAATTTACATTAGATCATATAGCTATAATATATAACATTAAGTATCCTGTGTTTTGTTTATTTTGTTCTTTATAGCACTTTGTGTACTGTGTATTTTTCTAGCTAGTTTCACTGTGTGTGAGGTATTAACTGGAATTTGTCCACTTTTATTAAGCATCTGTTGGGTTGCTTGTTTCTGATAACTTGTTGCAGTTAAACTCTTTTTTCTAGAGGCTCCTTTAGCCGTTTAAAACTTTCATTTAAAGGCTCACTGCTGCTTTTCAGCTGTGAGAAACATTTCTGCAGTTAGTTGGTGGCTTTGCAGTTGCCCGCCCCTAGTGTAAATTTGATCTGGGACCCTCTTCCCAGTCTAGTGTCATTACCTCATTCTACCTAGTACAGGGAGAACATTTGAGAAGGGCAATCCGCTTAGTTTCTGCTACTCCTTTCTCTCTTTACACTAAAAAAAAAAAAAAAACGTTTTCTAAGCTTGTTTCCTGCCTTTCCTGTGGGTAGTCTAGCCGGGATATAGATTTGCTGTGTCCAGGACTATTTGTAGGCTTCTTGGGCCCAAGCCTTTCTGTGTTGGAGGGAAGCCTTCTAGCTTAATTTTATTTCTTAGAACTAGCCAGTTTTTTGTTTCAGCACTTGTTCAGAACTTATTGTAAGCACTAAATAAGCTACAAATTACTACAGCACTCAACTTTCCTCACTGTCTAGAGGAAAACAGTTTCTAGTACTTAACAAATAAGCAACCTATCCAGGCATGTCTAAGGGTCAGCTCCCGGTGTTTTCTCCTGTCTACCTGATGAATCTGGGCATCTTTGGGCAATGCAGTAATTGCCTCATGTACACAGAAAACCCTCTCCTCCTACCACCCAACACTACAACCTGTGAGAGATGCACTTATATAGCCAAACTGGAAGCAAAGCTCTCTTCACCCAAGACTGGACTAAACAGTCAAGAGGAGAAGGTAAATATTTGCACCACACCACACTCGGCACATAGTCCCTCAAAACCTACACCACCAAAACACACACACAAACACAAAACACACACCTACATTCGCGGAGGCTCTCAGTAAAAACCTGCCCAAGCAACAGGGACCTCCAAAGCAGAAACACAAGCAACTACCACCCCCCAACACAACCCAAATGACACATAGCCCACAAACTCAGTGTGCCACTCAACCACAGCCCATAAGGCATAACAACGTACCCAACACTCTAGTCATAGGTGACTCTATAGTCAGGCACATTGATGTTCCATTCACCAGGCTAAACAAGGAGAAAGTTACTGTCAGCATTGATGTTCCATTCACCAGGCTAAACAAGGAGAAAGTTACTGTCAGCTGCCTGTCGGGTGCCAGGATCCACCGCATAACACATGCACTCAGGTCACTCCATAATAAGTACAAATATGACTCTGTCATTGTCCATGTTGGTGTGAATGACCTGAGATGTACCTCACTGGACTACATGAAAGGGACATGGAGGAGCTGTCTGATCTTGTAGCCCAGGCAGGTATAACCCTAGCCCTGAGTAGCATCTTGCCATCACCCAGAATGATATCACAGTACAAGGACAAAATGATTGACTTCAACAATTGGCTAAGCTTCTGGTGTCACTCTAAGGGGATCCAGTATCTGTCTGCCTGGGATGACATGATCGACAGACCATGATGCTTTGCCAGAGATGGCCTGCACCTGTCGCCCCTGGGATTCCGGATACTGGCTAAGGCTCTAGCCACCCCTATAGTGCCTTTTTTAGGCAAGATTCAAATGACAAATTCACCACCCTAACAGGTACAGGCAAGAAGAATCTGAGGGTGTTGCTACTCAATGCTAGAAGTCTAAACCTCAAAATGCACTCTCTCAAGGCACTCCTTAAAATGGAGAACATAGACATCTGTGCAGTGACAGACCTGGTTCAAGCTCCAGAGAGTACCCCTGCATTACCAGGCTATAATTCATACCACACCTTTCGGCCACCTAACCTGGACCGAAACACTAAAGGCAGAGGCGTGTCCATATTCATTAAGGATATCCACACCTCCAGGCTAGTTGCTCAGCATAATGCATCCGAGATTATCCAAGTGCAATTAACTCTGGGCAAGACCGCAATCCAAATTGTAGCTTGCTACAGATCCCCCACCATGCCCCAGGATTCCCACTCCTCATTTCTTAATACACTGGAAAATATTAGGGTACAACCTAACACCCTAATAATGGTCGATTTCAACTACCCTACCATTAACTTGGAAAACTACTCATGTACCAACTCTTGTGCTCAACGTTTTCTGGAATTCATAAATTCCAATGCCATGGATCAATTTATCCACACCCCCACCAGGGGCAGCAATATCCTAGACCTGGTTATTACCAACATGGGCAACCGGTGCTCCACACCAGAGGTCAATTCCTCGTTGGTCAGATCTGACCATAAGCTAATCACCCTAGACATCCACATCCCCCCCCCCCATTAGGGAAACCACAGTAAAGAATTTCTCCAAAGCCAACTTCACACTTCTTAAGACAGAAGTGGCAAACTTCACGACACCCATGCTGACGGACAACAGAGTTATGACTGCTGAATTCTACACAAATGCACTTTATAAGCAATTACATGAGTGCATGGATCGTGCAATCCCTAACAGAACCAAGATACTATCCTCCAAAAAAAAAAGGAAGCCAATCTGGTGGTCCCCTGCCATAAACAAACTCTACAACAGAAGAAAAACTGTTGCAAAAAAAGAGTAAATTCCCATGATTGGAGAAACTCCCTGGTCAGCTTCAGTAAGAAGCTGAGATCCCTCATAAAATCCTCCAAAGCTAGTTATGAAAACAAAATCGCCACTGACTCTAAAGACAACCACAAAGCATTCTATAGCTATGTCAAGAATCTCAATGGCAACACTCAGATCTGCTCTGAGTTACAGCACAATGGCACTAAATATACAGAACCAACGGATATTGCCAACATCCTGGCAGATAGGTTCAGTGCTAACTTTACCCCTCTGTCATCCCCTAAAGGGCCCATCTCTATACCAGAAGAATGCAAAGTTCCTGTAATCACGGCTGCACAGGTAAAAAACACACTATCCAAAGCCAAGAACACAGCATCCATGGGACCTGACGACATCCCAGGCAGTGTTCTACATGAACTACAGAACGAACTGGCACCCCACCCAAGTACCATGTTCAATCATAGCCTCACCTCAGGCTATGTGCCCACTGAATGGTGCACAGCAACAGTTATCCCACTCCACAAAGGGGGAGCCACCACAGACCCAGAAACTACCGCCCCATTAGCCTAACGAGCCTGGGCTGCAAGGCTATGGAGCGTATCATCATGGAACTTGTAAACAATGACATTGGTAATCTCCAAACTCAGGACCCCACCCAGTTCGGGTTTGTAAAAGGCAGATCATGTCTCCTAAACCTAATAAGACTTTTTTGAAGCAGTCACCAAAGCCGTAGATGAGGGTAAGGTGGTTCACACAGCTTATCTAGATCTCGCCAAGGCTTTTGACACCATCCCCCACTCTGGAATTATAGATAAACTCACTAAACTAAACTCACTAAACTAGGTATAAATCCCCATGTCACAAGATGGGTTGCCAACTGGCTCACTGAAAGAGCCCACACTGTGAAAGTAGCAGACTCCAAATCCAGCTTCAGACCAGTGACAAGTGGAGTACCACAGGGTTCAAGTCCTGGGTCCTCTCCTGTTTGGTATCTACTTCTCTGAAGTACAGGCCAACACAGAAGGTCTTTGGCTAACGAAATTCGCAGATGACTGCAAACTAGGAGCCATAATCAAAACTCCAAAAGATGTGGACATCCTACAAAAGGGCCTTGCTGAGACAGATGCCTGGTGTCAAAGCCATGGCCTCAAGCTCAATGCCAAAAAGTGCATTGTCATTCCTTTTGGTAAAAACTCAGTACCCATGAACTACCACATAGGTGGTAGTCTACTTAACACCGAAAGTGAGACCTTGGGACACAGGTGGACAGTAGTCTCTCCTTTGATAATCACATCGCCACAGTAATCAGGAAATCCTATGTGGCACACCTAATCACAAAAGGTTTCTCATCCAGGAAAAAAAGAGGTCACTGTTCCCCTCTACTCGTCACTCATTAGACCCATTATACCCATTATAGAGTACAATGCCCCTTTTGGTATGTACCTCACAAGACATCTACAACAACTGGAAAGGCCACAGAAATACCTCACAAAGAGGATTACCGGCCTCAAAGAGATGCCCTATGCAGACCGTCTCAAAATTACTCCGTTGCATATAGCCTACTCAGAGGCGATCTCTGCCTAACACACAAAGCTATGTCAAACCCAGAGCTTTTAGACATGCTCCACTTAAGAAATCCCAATCCCTACGAGCTACACGCTCTAGGGACCTAAACCTCGTCACCACAATAAACAGAACATGCTGGAGGGATAGATTCATGTCCCAGAGACTTCCCATACTCTGGAACAAACTACTTATCTATATCAAACAAAGCTCCTCATTAGCACTGTTCAAGAAAAATCTTGATGATCGGATGGGAGATGGGAATTTCACCCCGGGGATCACTTCTGTGGCTCTGCTCGACAGTGGCACAGGAAAATAATTTTCTTGGGTGGCGAAAGCCAGGGTACCTTTGGCTAGGCTTATATAGGCCCTAGGACCAATAGCCTAGTACCTACCTATGAACCTATAAAGGAAGTCCGATTATTGATGAGCTATCTCATGTACAGCCAGAATTAAAATTGTTCCCATTTGTGTGCAGAAGAGACTGACCACAGACATGTTTAGAGACAATGCAGTGTCATACTTTAATTCTAAATTCTTGCAAATCCTAGAATATCATACCCCCACTCGCACGGTCAGAACCAGGGGCAAAGTTGCTCCTTGGCTCACAAAAGAGACTAGGCTTAAAATGTTACAAAGAAACAAAATCTGGGCCAAATGGAGAACTACTAAAAACCTAACTGATCATCAAAAACTTTATAAACAGTTGAGAAATACCACTAAAAAATCAATATTACTTGATAAAAAGAACTTTTACTTTAATCTCCAGCAAAGACATAAACAAAACCCACAAAGTTTCTGGTCAGGTATTAATAGACTTCTATACCCAGGACAAACCAAGACACCTGCCTCTTCTGGTTTCTCTCATAACTCCCCCAACCAGATTGCTGATGCTTTCAACAGCTTCTTTACTGAAACCGTCCAAACTATAGCTAATACCCTAACCACCTGTTAGCTCAATTTTGCCTTCCTCCCCAACTAGACTACATCCTACATTTAGGTTCATAGGTAGATTACATCCTACATTTAGGTACATAGGTAGGTACTAAGCTATCGGCCCAAGGGCCTACGCAAGTCTAGCCAACAAGGTTCCCTGGCTTACGCCACCCAAGAAAGTTATTTTACTGTGCCACTATCGAGCAGACACAGAAGTGATCCCCAGGGTGTATTTCCTATTTCCCATCCACTCACCAAGATTTTTCTTGAAGAGTGCTAATGAAGGACTTTGCTTGACACAGATGGGTAGCCTGTTCCAGAGTATGGGAAGTCTCTGGGACAGCAATCTATCCCTCCAGCATGTCCCGTTTATTGTGGTGACAAGGTTTAGGTCCCTAGAGCATGTAGCTCGGAGGGATTGGGATTTCTTTAGGTGTGGCATGTCCAACAGTTCCGGGTTTGACATAACTTTATATGTTAGGCAGAGATCACCTCAGAGTAGGCGATATGCTACGGAGTAAAGCTGGAGTTTTTTTGAGATGATCAGTGTAGGGCATTTGTTTGAGGCCAGTAATCCTCTTTTGTGAGGTACTTCTGTGGCCTTTCCAGCTGCTGCAGATGTCTTGTGAGGTACATTTCAAAAGGGGCGTTTGTACTCTATAATGAGTTTGATGAGTGTCGAGTAGAGAGGAACAATAACCTCTTTTTTTCCTTGGATGAGTTCCCTTTTATGATGAGGTATGTCATGTAGAAGGACTTCCTGACTACTGTGGCGATGTGACTATCAAAGGAGAGACTACTGTCCACCTGGGTCCCAAGGTCTCTTATCACACATTAGGTGTTAAGCAGATTGCTGCCTATGTGGTAGTTCATGGGTACAGCGTTTTTACCAAAGGGGATGACACTGCACTTTTTGGCACTGAGCTTGAGGCCATGACTCTGACACCAGGCATCTGTCTCAGCGAGGCCCTTCTGTAGGATGTCCACTTCATTTGGGGACTTGACTATGGCTCCTAGTTTGTAGTCATCTGTAAACTTCGTTAGCCAGAGGCCTTCTGTGTTTGGTATCTACTTCTCTGAAGTACAGGCTAACAGGAGACGTCCCAGGATGGAATCCTGTGGTACACCACTTGTCACTGCTTTGAGGTCAGATTTGGAGTCTGCAACTTTTACAGTGTGGGTTCTGTCAGTGAGCCAGTTAGCAACTCATCTTGTGACATAGGGATTTATAACTAGTTTAGTGAGCTTAGCTATAATTCCAGAATGGGGGATGGCGTCGAAAGCCTTGGCGAGGTCAAGATAGGCTGTGTGAACCACCTTACCCTCATCTACAGCTTTGGTGACTGCCTCAAAGAAGTCTATCAGTTTCAGGAGGCATGATCTCCCTTTCAGAAACCCGAACTGGGTGGGATTCCGAGTTTGGAGGTTACCAATGTCTGTTTAGGAGTTCCATGATGATACGTTCCATGGCCTTGCAGACCAGGCTCGTCAGGCTAATAGGTTGATAGTTCCTGGGATCAGTAGTGGCTCCCCCTTTGTGAAGTGGGATAACTGTTGCTGTGCCCCATTTAGTAGGCACAAAAAGCCTGATGCGAGGCTATTATTGAACATGGTGCTTAAGTGGGGAGCCAGTTCGTTCTGAAGTTCGTGTAAAACGTAGCCTGGGATATTGTCCAGTCCCATGGATGCTGTGTTTTTGGCTTTAGAGAGTGCAGCTTTGACTTGCGTAGTTGTGATTACAGTGACTTTGTATTCTTCCTGTATAGATATGGGCCCTTTAGGAGGTGAGGGGGGGTAAAGTTAGCGCTGAACCTATCTGCCAGGATGTTGGCAATATTAGTAGGTTCTGTAATTTTCGTGCCGTTGTGCTGCAACTCACAGCAGATTTGGGTGTTGCCATCCAGATTCTTGACGCAGCTATAGAATGCTTTGTGGTTATCCTTAGAATTAGTGCTGATTTTGTTTTCGTAGCTAGCTTTGAAAGATTTTATAAGGGATCTCAGCTTCTTACTGAGGCTGACCAGGGTGCTCCTCCACTCATGGGATTTTACTCTTTTGCAACAGTTTCTTCCTTCTGTTGCACAGTTTGTTTATGGCAGGGGACCACCAGATTGGCTTCCTTTTTTTGGAGGATAGCATCTTGGTTCTGTTTGGGATAGCACGATCCATGCACTTGTGTAAGTGCTTATAGAGTGCACTTGTGTAGGATTCAGCAGTCGTAACTGTATTGTCCATCTGCATGGGTGTCATGAAGTTCACCACTTCTGTCTTAAGAAGCATGAAGTTGGCTTTGGAGTAATTTTTACCGTGGTTTCTTTAATGGGGGGGTGGGGATATCAAGGGTGATTAGCTTATGGTCGGATCGGACCAACGAGGAGTTGACTTCAGGTGTGGAACACTGGTCACTCATGTTGGTAATGACTAGGTCTAGGATATTGTTGCCCCTGGTGGGGGTGTGGATAAGTTGATCCAAGGCATTGGAGTTTATGAATTCCAGAAAACGTTGAGCTAAGGAGTTTGTACACGAGTAGTTTTCCCAGTTAATGGTGGGGTAGTTGAAGTCGCCCATTATTAGGGTGTTTGGTTGAACCCTAATATTTTCCAGTACATCAAGAAAAGAGGAGTGGGAATCCTGGGGCATGGTGGGGGATCTGTAGCAAGCTACAATTTGGATTGCAGTTTTGCCCAGAGTTAGTTGCACTTGGATAACCTCGGATGCATTATGCTGAGCAACTAGCCTGGAGGTGTGGATATTCTTAATGAATATAGACACACCTCCGCCTTTGGTGTTTCGGTCCAGGTTACATGGCCAAAAAGTGTGGTAAGAGTTGTAGCCTGGTAGTGCAGGGGTGCTCTCTGGAGCCTTGAACCAGATTTTAAGGAGTGCCTCGAGGAAGTGCATTTTGAGATTTTTGAGTAGCATTACCCTCAGTTTTTGCTTGCCTGTTCCTGCTATGGTGGTGAATTTGTCATTTCAACCTTGCCTAAAGAAGACACTATAGGGGCAGCAAGAGCCTTAGCCAGTATCCGGAATCCCAGGGGCGACAGGTGCAGGCCATCTGTGGCAAAGCATCGTGGTCTGTCGACCATGTCATCCCAAGCAGTTACAACTAGTTCAAACATCTCTTATCTATACACTACTTCAAAAACTTAAACTTTGCACACCCCCAGCTGACCTGCTATCAGTTCAATACCTGCAAATTGCAGCTAGAGTTCTTGCCTATCCCATTTCCATCCTAATCAATAGAAAGTACAGTTGTGTATACTTACCATAAATGTACTGTTGCAGTCATTACAATTGGGTAATTTGCTTACAGGTTGCCCTCAGCCAGCCTGATCAACAAAGTCTTGGGTCCTGCGTCGGTTGCTGTCCCTTCTTCCATGACGTCAGGTTGTCAGGGGTATAAAGCATGCAGCCGACGCCATTACATCAGTTTTTCTTGCCCCAGATGTCAGGTGCCCCCCTAATGGGAAGCAATTAATCATAAAAAGGTATACCTCCACAAAAAAGCAAATACACCAAAAAGGCTTTTAATCATAGTAAAGGAAAGTGGAGGTATAGCCAAAAGAAGTTAGGGGGCAGGAGGGAGGGTAACCAGGACTGCAACAGTGTATACACTCGAACATCTACATTTATGTAAGTGTACACAACTGTACTATGTTCTTCGTGTTTCACTGTTGCAGTCATTACATTTGGGTAGATTCCCAAAGCTATGGTTGGGAGGAGTTTAGATAGCATTAGGGCCAGCTATAAGGCCCTGCAAGACTGCAGCGACAAAGCCAGCTCTGGATTTAGAGAAAACTGGCAAATGATAATGCTTGGTGAAAGTATGTACAGAACTCCAGGTAGCAGTTTCTAGGATGTCCCTGGTAGGAACGCCTCTGAGAAAGGCTGTAGAAGTCGATGTCGCCCTGGTGGAGTGAGGTCTGATCCCCTGGGGATAGGATTTTCCATGGTGCTTATAGCAGAAATGAATGCAATGGCTTATCCATTTAGAAATGGTTTGATTTGAAGTAGCCTTTCCCTCTGCCCCTGCAGCAAATGCTACCAGCAGTTGTTCATATTTTCTTTGAGGTTTAGTCCTGTCCAAGTAGAATCTAAGTTGTCTGTGCGCATCCAAGGAATGCAGTATCCGTTCCAGGAATGCAGTATCCGTTCCCCTTTGTTCTGTGGATTGGGAAAGAAGGTTGGCAAATGAATGGACTGATTAAGAGCCACACTGGATACCACCTTTGGCATGAAGCATGGATTGGTTCTGAGTGACACCCTGTCCACATGAAAGATGATGAAAGGCTCCACTGCCATAAGGGCCTGTAATTCAGATACCCTTCTAGCTGAAGTGATTGCTAAAAGGAAAGCTGTTTTCCAAGAAAGAAATTTTAAGTCTGCAGTAACAGCTGGCTCGAAAGGAGGTACAGTGAGTTTCTCCAATACAAAGTTAAGGCCCCAGGCTGGGGTTGGAGCTCTCCCGGGTGGTCTCAAATTTTTGGCCCATCTGAGGAACTGCTTGAGCAGTGGATGAGAGAAGGGAGGTTCTGTGTTATGAGCTGAAATGGCTGAGGTGTGGATTTTAATGGAGGAAACAAAGACAGGCCCTTGTGAAGCATCTCAGTTAAGTATTGTAAAATCCGAGGTAAATTGGGCGTTGCTGTGCTCATTCTTTGAGACTGGTTCCAGGCACAGAATGGTTCCAGGCACAGAATCTTTTCTATTTTCAGCATAAGACTTTTTAGTACTAGGCCTCCTTGCCTCTAAGATGACATCCATCACAGGTTTGCTGAGGGATGGTAAGGGAGAGTAATTAGCCAGGCTGCAAGGTTCAGTGTTGGAAGCTGAGGGTGCAGAATCCGGTTCTCCTGCTGAGGCAGCAGGGAAGGAGTTTGAGGCAACTGTGACACACTGCGCGGGAGAGGGTACCAGTGTTGGCGCAGCCAGTCTGGAGCAATCAAAATCATCCTTTGTTTGTCCTGTTTGACTTTTAGTAGTACTTTGGAGAGCACAGGCAGTGGGGGGAAGGCATATACTGATAGGTTTTTCCAGCCGATGGACAGAACATCCACTTTCCAGGCTTGTTTGTGGGGAGTCCTTGTGCAAAATTTGTCCAATTGGTAGTTCTGGGGGGAGGTAAACAGGTCTATATCTGGGCTCCCTGATTAGTTTGTCAACATGTTTAAAATCCTTTGCTCCAATTTCCACTCGTCTGGATCCATGAGGTTTCTGCTTAGTCTGTCTGCCAGTGTATTTAATTTTCCAGGCAGGAACTGAGCTTGTAGGTGCACTTGGTAGCTCAAGGCTGTGTTCCACAATGCCATGGCTAGTCTGCAGAGGGGGTAAGAATGTGTACCCCCCCGCTTGTTTATGTACCACATAACCATGGTGTTGTCAGTCTTTACCATTAGTTGTCCTGGAAGAATGTAGTCCTTGAAGGCTGTCAGAGCATTCTGAACAGCTAACATTTCTTTCTGATTGATACGCAGGTGCATTTGACGTGGGTTCCATTTGTCCTGAATGCACTTCCCTGCCAGGTGAGCCCCCCATGCATAGTCGGATGCATCTGTTGTTAGGGTTTGGGTGGCAGGGGGTGGTGTGAAAGGTAGTCCCTTGTTTTGGTGGCAGGCCTCTGCCCACCAAAGGAACTCTAGGCGTAGGCAACATACGATAGGAATCATTGTTTCTAGGCTGTGAGAATGTTGACTCCATATGCTTTTTAGATACCACTGTAGTTTCCTCATATGCAGTCTTGTATATGGAATTAGAAGAATGCAGGAGGCCATGAACCCCAAGGCTTGCAGTATTTGTCTTGCAGATAGCAGGGTTTTTGTGGCCACTTGTTTGAAGCATGTTGTAAAATGAATTTGCTTTTCTGGCATGAGGTAAGCCATCTTGGAAGTTGTATTCAAGCTTGCTCCCAGGAATGTAATTTGTTGACAGGGTACCAGTTGTGATTTCTTTTCATTTATGGTGTACCCCAGACAAGTTAGAACCCTTTTACAAAGCCCAGATGATATTCAAGTATGTCCTGGCTTTTTTCCTGAATTAGACAATCGTCCAGGTAGGTAGGATATTTGAATACTTCTTTGCCAAAAAAAAATAACTGGAGCTAGGCACTTTGTGAATACCCTGGGCACAGTAGATATGGCAAAGGGCAGTGCAAAGAACTGATAGTGCGTGTAGCCTGCTTTGAAGCGTAGGTATCTTCTGCAAAATTCCCTGATTGGGATGTGCAGGTATGCTTCTTTTAAATCTAGTGAAAGTAATTAGTGAATAGGTTTTGAGCCAGTCCAGCCATGAAGTGAAATCTGTATCCCTGGGACACTATATTTAAAACCCATTTGTCCTGGGTAATGAGCTCCCAGTTCTTTGCATGAAGAGCAATTTTTAAAAGAAGGACCAATTTAGAGTACTAAATCTAGGAGGCTGAACTTGTAAAAAATATTTAACAGTTTGCATAGATTTAGCTTTATCTTGCATCTTTTTAAGAACTTCTTCAGCCTTGTTGCCAAACAGGCAGTCCTGATTAAAGGAGCATCCAACAATTTAGCTTTAACATGATCAGGCTCTAAGCCCAGAAGGCCTCTAAAGAAACAAAACCACACTGCAAAGTATGTTTTCCAACTTGTTCAGCAGAATGCATTAAATCCTGTAAGTCAATCAACATCATTTTCTGTTTAAGCAGTCCAATAACATGTTGCTGATATTTTAACATATGAAATTGGCAGTTTCATCTATCCAGTGCCCTGGAGTCTCTATCAGAAGGGGTAGGATTTTTAGCAGTAGAAGCCTTAATGTCCCTGGGCCCCTGTGAAATAGTCTCTGGAATTGCAATACGATTTTTGAAAGGAGGAACTCAGGGACCCGGGACCCCTGTAGTATCTGTCAGGTTTACTGGGAGCAGGAGGAGGGGGGGAATCAGGGGCCAAACTGCATCACCCACAATGTCAACAACAAATGAGGAATACCAGTGAAAATGCTTCCCAGAGTATGTAAGGTTTCCCAAAAAAGAAAAAAATCCTCAGGAGGAGGAAGGAATACCTCTGCATTTATAGCAGAAATTAGTGCAATGGCCTATCCATTTAGAAATGGTTTGCTTTGAAATGGCCTTCCCCTCTGCCCCTGCAGCAAATGCCACCAGCAGATGTTCAGATTTCCTGAAAGGTTTAGTCCTGTCCAAGTAAAATCTAAGTTGTCTGTGGACATCTAAGGAGTGCAGAATCCGTTTCCCTTTGTTCTGTGGATTAGAAAAGAAGGTTGGCAAATGAATGGACTGATTAAGAGCCACACTGGACTTCCTTGGGCATGAAGGAGGGATTGGTCCTGAGGGACACCCTGTCCACATGCAAGATGATGAAAGGCTCCACTGCCATAAGGGCCTGTAATTCAGACACCCTTCTTGCTGAAGTGATGACTAAAAGGAAGGCTGTTTTCCAAGAAAGGAATTTCAACTCTGCATTTGCAGATGGCTCAAAAGGAGATAGAGTAAGTTTTTCCCAATACAAAGTTAAGCTCCCAGGCTGGAGTAGGGGCTCTCCTGGGTGGTCTTAAGTTTTTGGCCCTCTCAGGAACTGCTTGAGCAGTGGATGAGAGAAGAGAGGTGGTTCCGTGTTGTAATGAGCTGAAATGGCGGAGGCATGAATTCTGATGGGGGGGGGGGAAGAAAGGCCCTTGTGAAGCATCTCAGTTAAAGTATTGAAGAATCTGAGGTAAACTGGGTGCTGCTCTGCCCATCCCCTGAGTTTGGTTCCAGGAACAGAATCTTTTCCATTTTTTAGCACAAGATATTCTAGTACTAGGCCTCCTTGCCTCCAGAATGACATCCAACAGTTTTTTTTATTGAGGGATGGTAATTAGCCAGGCTGCCAGGTTCAGGGTTTGAAGCTGAGTGCAGAATCTGGCCCTTCTGCTGGGACAGCAGGTTAGGGGTCTGAGGCAGGTGCCATGGTGCCAGCAGTGACACACTGCGCAAGAGGGGGTACCAGTATTGGCGTGGCCAGTCTGGTGCAATCAGTATCGTCCTTGGTTTGTCCTATTTGATCTTTAGTAGTACCTTGGAGAGGAGAGGAAGAGAAGGAAAGGCAAACTGATTTTTCCAGGTGAAGGACAGGGCATCCACTTTCCAAGCTTGTTTGTGGGGAGTCCTTGTGCAGAATTTGTCCAATTGGTAGTTCTGGGGGGAGGCAAACAAGTATATATCCGGGCTCCCTCATTTGTTTATCAACATGTTGAATGTCTTTGGTTCCAGTTTCCACTCGTGTGGGTCCATGAGATTTCTGCTTAGATCGTCTGCCAGTATATTTAGCTTTCCTGGCAGGAATTGAGCCTATAGGTGCACTTGGTAGCTCAAGGCTGTGTTCCACAGAGCCATGGCTTGTCTGCAGAGAGGGTACGATTGGGTTCCCCCCTGCTTATGTACCACATAACAGTGGTGTTGTCCATCTTTACCATTAATTGTATTGAAAGAATGTGGTCCTTGAAGGGTGTCAGAACATTTCTTTTTGATTGATATACAGGTGCATTTAACTTGGGTTCCATTTGCCCTGATTGCAGTTCCCTGCCAAGTGAGCCCCCCATGCATAATCTGATGCGTCTGTTAGGGTTTGGGCGGCAGGGGGTAGAGTGAATGGCAGTCCCTTGTTTTGGTGGCAGGCCTCTGCCCACCAAAGGAACTCTTAACTGCAGGCAAGGTACGATAGGAATCATTGCTTCTAGATCCTGAGAATGTTGACACCATAGGCTTTTTAGATACCATTGTAGTTTCCTCATATGCAGTCTTGCATAAGGAGAATGCAGGAGGCCATGAACCCCAAGGCTTGCAGTATCTGTCTTGCAGATAGCAGGGTCTTTGTGGCCATTAGTTTGAAGTAAGCTGTCAAATGAACTTGTTTCTCTGGCGTAAGGAAAGCCATCTGGGAAGTTGTGTTCAAGCTTGCTCCCAGGAATACAATTTGTTGGCAGGGTGCCAGATGTGATTTCTTTTTGTTTATGGTGTACCCCAGAGAAGTTAGCACTTTTTGTACAAATGCCAGATGGTTCAATAGTATGTCCTGGCTTTCTGCCTGAATTAGACAATCGTCCAGATATGGGTATATTTGAATATTTCTTTGCCTGCAAAATGCAATGACTGGAGCTGGGCACTTTGTGAATACCCTGGGCGCAGTAGATAAGCCAAAGGGCAGTGCAGAGAACTGATAGTGCATGAAGCCTGCTTTGAAGCGTAGGTATCTTCTGCAAGATTCCCTGATTGGAATGTGCAGGTAGGCTTCCTTTAAATCCAGTGTTGCCAACCAGGCATCCTTGCCTAGCATAGGAAGCAACTGGTGAAGAGTTGGCATCTTGAATTCTGGGATCACCAAAAATTTAGGATAGAGAGATCCAGGATAGGGCGCCAGGAGTTGTCTTTTCTGGGCACCAGAAAAAGTCTTGAGTAGAAACCTTGTCCCCTTTCTTCTTCTGGGACAGTTTGAATAGCCCTTATGCTTAAGAGAGAGAGAACTTGCTTTTGAACCTCTGCCCACTGATTTAGGGGTAGATCTGGCCAACCTAGTGTGGAAGTGGAATCTGTATCCTTGGAAAACTATATTTAAAACCCATTTGACCTGGGTAATGAGTTCCCAGTTTTTTGCCTGCAGAGCAATCTTTCCCCCTAAAGGAGCAGTCAGTTGAGAAGGGCCTGGAAGTTTTCAGGTTAAGTCATTGAGACAGTTTACCATAAGGGGGAGTCTTATTACTCCCTGCTTTGGAAGTGGGAGCCCCCCACTGCTTTGTCCTGTGCGTACCTTGGGACTGACTGCTTAGTCCTGTGTGTACCTTGGGACTGAAGCCTGAGTGTTCTCAGTCCAAACCCAGAACCAGCAGAAGGCCTGGTAGAGGCAGGAAAGGACCAGTTCTTAGAGGGTCAATGCCTACTAAATTTTGGAGGCTGGACTTGCAGGAAATCTTTAACAGTTTGCATAGATTTAGCTTTTTCCTCCATCTTTTTAAGTACTTCTTCTGCTTTGTTGCCAAACAGGCGGTCATGGTTTAAGGAAGCATCCAGCAATTTAGCTTTAACATGATCTGGCATAGATTGCTCCTTAAGCCAAGCATGCCTTCTATGTACAGATCCAATAACAGCTGCTCTGCAAGATGCCTCTAGTGAATCAAAACCACATTGCAAAGTAAGTTTTCCAACTTGTTCATTAAATCCTTATTTTCAGCAAAGTCAGGAATCAAATCATTTTCTGTTTAAGCAATCCAATAATATGCTGCTCATACTGAAACTGGCAGTTTAAGGCCCTAATGGCCAAGGTTGCAGAAGTGTATACCTTCTTACCTCATCTATCCAGTGACCTGGAATCTCTATCAGAGGGGGTAGGATTTTTGGCAGTAGTAGCCTTAATGCCTTGGGTCCCTGTGAACTGGTCTCAGGATCCGCAGTAGGATTTTTAAAAAGGAACTTGTGAGAGTCAGGAACCCTGTAATATCCATCTGGTTTTCTGGGAGCAGGAGGTAAGAAGTCAGGGGCCAAGCTAGACTCCGAAAAGGCATCATCAGCAATGTCCAGTACAGGGGGAAAAGCTAAGGGCCCATGTTGGAGCAGGAGTAAGAAATCCCTAAGCCTCTTTTTAGAATCAGAGTAATCCTGGCTTTCCCAGCAAAAATGCTCCCTAAGAGTATGCAAGGTTTCACCAAAAGAGAAATCCTCTGCAGGGGAAGCAGAGGGAATAGAGTCCTCTGCATCAGAATCCTCACAGGTAGAGAAGGGTAAATCCTGGTCATCAGAGGAAACAGAAATTAAATTTCAAAATCCTGATCAGAAGAATTAAATTCAGTCCTAGGTCTCTTAGAGGGGAAGGCTGGCTTCCCCTGATTAAAATAATAAGGTCTTCCCATTGTTATCATTTGTTTTTTTAGGCATAGAGGCCTGACCATGCTGTCTGGGCATCAGTTTTCTAGGCATGGATAGAGTTTTAGGCCTTGAAGAAGAAGATGGCGTCTGTTTAATATGCAAGTCAGTAGGCCTGAATACACCCTCAGAAGCCAGTGCCTGCACAGTGGCTCCGGACCCATCTAAAGTAGAGACATCCGCAGGTTCCACAATTGCAGCATCTCGCTGCATACCAGATTCCCAATGGGTCTCAGAGGCCTGCGAATCTGAAGTAGCGGGCATCAAGGGCTGCAAAAGTGCCTCACTGAGTACCGGCGAACTGGTGACTAGCTTAGGAGAAGCATCGCTGGCAGCTTTGGACCTAGGCAGCCTGTCTCTGTCGTTATCATTGCGTTTTTTCGGAATATCGGTAGTCGGGCGGCTTACCGAAGCCATAGCTGGATAATTGAACACAGTACCAAAATATTTAGAAGCGTAACTATACCAACGACGAAGAGTTTGTTGTTTAAATAAGGCACAAAACCGACAGCGAGGTATGTCGTGGTCAGGGCCCAGGCAAGGAATACAGTACGAATGAAAATCTTTATGAGGTATTTGCTTTCCACAACAAATGCAATTACTGACTTTTACTGACATTGGTTTAGAGCAAGAAAAAGTTTCCCCAACGGGGTACTTCACTTTAGTTGAAGACTTCAGTTCTGAAACTCTAAAACGAAAATTTCAGGAGTCGGCCGACCGGCACTTGCTAACTGCTTCTGCTTCGGGCACCGCACGGCAAGGAAAGACTGATGTAATGGCGTCGGCTGCATGCTTTATACCCCTGACTACTTGACGTCATGGAAGATGAGCCAGCAACCGACCCAAGACCCAATACCTTAATAATCAGGCCGACTGAGGGCTACTGCAAGCAGATAACCCAAAAGTGATGACTGCAACAGTGAAACACTAAGAACATCAGGCAATAAGCAGTCCTCTGGGACAATAACTTATCCACTCACCTCCCTATTACCCTTGGTGCCCCACAAGGCTCTATTTTGGGACCTCTCCTTTTTTCTATCTTCATTAACGATCTAAATGCTAACCTTCCTCAAGCCACCTGCATACAATATTCTGATGATTCCACATTAATCTACAGCGCTGCCTCTTCTGCTGAACTCCTGTCCATCACCCAAAAAGTATTCAACTTAGTATAAAGCTGGCTCCTCCAACGCTGTCTCCTCCTTAACTCTAAAAAAAACTAAATTACTCCCGTCCTTAAACCTAAAAAAAAAACTAAATTACTCCTGTCCACTCCCTCACAGAAATCCTCCCCTATATATTTCAGTTACATCCAAAATGGCACTCTCATAGCACCCGATGTGACCTCTAAACTCTTAGGTGTCACAACTGACCATAACCTGAACTTAGATTCACACATTGATTAAAATCAGTTAATAGAAAACTAGCCTCCATGTACAGGATTAAACCTTTCCTTACTCCTTTAGCTAGAACTACCATTGCCCACACTCATCTTATCTCTACCTTCCTATATGCCTCCCCCATTTATCCCAATCTGTCCAAAAGTAAGCTGAACAAACTGCCATCCTCTAATTGTAACATTGCCACACTTGCCACTGGCTCCCAATTTAGAACCCACCATTGTCTAAATCTCAAACAGCTAAGATGACGAACTGCAAAATCAGCTTTTACTTCAGCAACTTACTATCATCCAAAAGAGTTTGCACCATCCCAGTAATACCCCAATACTCAGCAGCCTTATCACCCCATACAAAACTCTTACAACCCTATGCTCAGCTAACAAATTACTAGTGACCACCCATAAAGCCAGTAATAGATCAGGTGACTGTCTTTTCTTAAACTCTGTGGGAAAAATTTGGAACAGGCTTCCCAGTGAACTAACATCTCTTTCTTCAACAACACTTTTCAAGAAGCAACTAAAAACATTCCTTAAAACTCAGTGACTCAGTCCATGCTCTAACCTTGACTAATAACCTCCTTCGTTCCATGCTCTTATTCACTATCTTTTTAGGCCTCTGGCCATACTACTCTACTGACCTCAGTTAGTTGGGCCACTAGCTTACTGAATGCTATTACTAGCCTAGTCGCTCTGGAAATCTATACCGGGGTATGTATAGCTTCTGTCTCTCCTGGTCTGTAGAATTTGAAAACTACCCACCATGTAGATATTTGCTACTTTTACGCTTGGACTGCAGATTGTGAAAGTTACTTAAAATCATGTGTTCACACCTATCCCACTCAACATGAATTGCCTGCTAGCTTTCTCTGTGATTAATATTAAGCTTAATCATGTGTGAAATATTCTTTGTTTTATACCTGTAAATACTGTTATTCACTTGTAACAATGCAAACATATCTTGTATGCAGTTACGCATGTAAAATGCTTCTGTTAGTATATTTTTATAGAGTACCTTCTTGTTAGTATATTGTTATAGAGTACCTTCTTGTATACTATTATTGTCTATCTTCTTGTAATTCATTAGTTTTTATGATTGTTGTTATTTTCATAATGCACTTAGCTGAATGGAGCTCATCTCCCTGGGCCTCTACTGAAAATGGGCATGTATCAAGTTGGACTAGCCCGGTTGACAAATGTAAAATAAAATAAAATAAATAAGTAAAATAAAATAAAGGATTTGATGTCATGAACTTGTTAAATGGCAGGCTCAGGTCCAATCACAGAGTAAATAGAAGTTAAATTTCCGTAAAAATACGAAATCTAAAAATAGCTCATTGTAAAGGTTAAAATAAAGAAACAAACCATAAACTTACTGGTGACATCTACTCAAAAGCACCACACAATACTTAAATACCTCTGAAAAGAACAGAATGGGGATGTCTCTTTCAACCAAAGGTGATGCACAGCAAAGCAAAGCTTAAGAGAAGTATATGTGACGGGAAGAGAGGGTAAATGACATTCTGGGAAAGTTTTAATCTTAAGCAGTCATAATCTTTGTGATGAGGTCTCTGAAGCTTGAACTCTTAAAGTCATTTATTGCTCGTTTTATTTTCAAAGTTAAACCTCTATGTCTTCTTTGAATAACTAAAACAGGAATAACAAGTGTCCTTATTTAAAGGCTTTACTATGACAGTGTCCTGTACGAAAGTGCTCATCCCACATTGTAATGCATATTTATATAGGGTTAATTGGTTTCACATACCCTCATCAATGAATATCTGCTTCTCTTTCAAGTTTCACATATCATTTTACAAGAAGTTACAAGCTATCAGAAACAGTGAAGTGGGTTTTGGCAGCAAATCTCCACTACATCAGGCTAACAATCTGCCTTCCACTCCGTGCAACTACAGGAGTATAGGGAGAAAGTACAGTAGTGTAGCAACTTACCATAACAGTAGATGCCCTCTGATCTTTGTTGCAGTATTTCTGACATATGGGTTGTTACTGCTGACGTCTGGCTGGGATACCAAAGCTTTACATTCCTGAGGTCATACATCTGACTCATGACCTCCACTTGCAAGCGTAGAGGCATACAGATGGAAGTACATGTGTGGATTCTCACACTATCGCCAAGCCAGAGAGAGAGGGAGACTGGTCAGCTAGGAGGGGCCAAACAGGTAAGTAAACTCCCTGTCTCCAAGTAGCACAGCAGTGTTTAGAACAGAGGAGGAGAAGAAAAGGAAGGCTGAAGTAAACTACTGAAGAGGGGATGGAGGGTGGGAAGGAATACTGCAAAAGTGATCAGTAGGGCATCTACTATTATGGTAATTTTTACATACGTGTACTGTCTCCTGACAGTAAAAACTGTTGCAGTATTACTTGCATATGGGCGACTCCCAGAGCTGTAGCAGGAAGAGAAAAAGAATGGTTGGTTGGCTACCAAGCAGATGAGTTATCTAGCAGTTCAGACAGGAATGACCTAGCAAAAAAAGCCCTGGACCTGGTGAAGGCATAAATATTGTATTGTTTGGTTAAGGTGTATACAGAGGACCAAATAACACCTTCCAAGATGGAAATAGCATCTACTCTCATAGGAAAAGTCCCTCAGGAAGCTTCTGCCCTAGTGGAATGAGCTTTTGGGGAGGAAGGCAAGGACTTACCATAGAACAAGTAGAAGAAAGAGATGGCCTTACAGAAACAAGTTACAAAAGTTTGGAGAGAGACTGGCCAAATTTAGGTCTCATAAAAGATACAAACAGCTGATCAGTCTTTGTGAAGGATTTTATTTGGTCTAGATAAAAGCTCAACTGTTTCTGAATGTCCAGAGAATGCAAGATTCTTTTCCCCCTATTTTGCACATTGGGAAAGAAAGAGGGTAGGTGAATAGACAGACTGAGGGTTGAATCGTTCAGTGTTCTAGGCATGCAGGATCAATTAGCCTTGAGGGTCTCCTATCCATGTAGAAAACAAGAACAAGGGGAATAGCCATGACAGCTTCCAACTCAGAGCCAAGAGTAGGATAGTTTTCCAAGTGCAGAATTTTAAAGAAGATGCTTGTTCAAATGGAGGCTATGTAAGCTTTTCTAGCACAACTGACAGCCCAAGGGGGAGAGATGGGTTTCCTTGGTAGGTTAAGATGCAGAACTCCCCTGAGGAAAAACTTGACTTCTGCTCTAACCATAACTGGAAGGTTAAGGAGGCAGGCAGGTACTGATGTCCGATAAGGTTAGATTTTATAGGAGAGCAAGCCAAACATAAGTGGTCTGTGATAACAGTGGGTCCTGACCATGTTTGTGGCACCAACAGGAAAACTTTTTCCCATTTGGCTGTGTAAGATTTTCTATTAGTGGGTCTCTCCTTGCTTCTCGGAGTATGTGAACGACCCTTTCAGAGAAAAGGTGTCTGAGGGATTAAAATCCCATCATACAGAAGGTCAATCTGAGACTGGGAAGATTTGTGTGGCGAGACAATCCTTTTTGTTGACTGCTCAGGTCTGGTTGTTTTCCTGTAATTTCCCTCTGTCAGGTGAAATGGGGAAAACCAATGTTGCCTTGGCTAAAAGAGTGCCAGTAAAAGGAGTTTGGTGCTTCCTTTTGTGCCTTCAGAATGACTCTTGGATGATGCTACAGTGGAGGAAAGGCAAACTCCCTGTTCTGTGAAAGGAGAAGTTATCTGTTCTTCAGGCTGTGGGACAAGGCTCTCTGGTGCAGCTCTCTGGTGCAGAACTGGGGGAGCAGGTGGTTGGTTGCTGATTCAACAAGGTCGATCCGAGGAGTGCCCACTGAAGGGTGATTGCTTGGAAAACCTGCCTGTTTAACATCCATTCGTGGGAGTCCTCCAAGGAACAGCTTAGGGAGTCTGCCAGCACATTGTCCTGTGAGGGAATGGATGTGGCTGTGAGGGGGGGGGGTGTCCATATGGGTGGCTAAGCTCCATGCCTCATGCGCAAACCAGCACAACTGGTAAGACCAGGTGCCTCTCTGTTTACGTACCACATGACTGTGGTGTTGTCCATGTACACTAGGAGTGGTCTGGGTTTCCACAGGTGGGAGAATGTCTGCAGTGCTTGCAGAAGAGCCCACATTTCCTTCAGGCTGAGGTGTTCCTTCAGGAACTGAGGTTGCCATCTGCCCTGCACCCTCTGTGTGATCCTGTCCATGCTTCCCATGCCTCATCCAGTGCATTTGTGTGAACTTCTTGAAAAGAGCAGGTGATGTGAAAGGGGAGTACTGGGCTGAGAATGACCTGTTCCTTCCACCAAAAGTAGTACCTTTCTGAGACAAGGCAGGAAGGGAATCAGAGTGGCTACGGAGAGACAGTCCTGGCATCACAAAGAGGTCAGATCACATGAGAAAAACCCAATGGTAAGTCTGGCCAGGGGAAGCACAGTACTGGTTGCCGTCACGAAACCTAAAATGCTTAACATATCCTTTGCTGATAAATGTGTTGCAGAGCAGAGATCTAGGAAAAATTGGACAGACTGTGAATTTTCTCCTGGGAAAGAAATGCATGTATTTCTGTGCATCCAGCCTCTAGCCCTGGCAAAACATGTCCTGTGTAGGAACCGCATGGAATTTTTTTGTAGTTTATTGTGAAATCCACACCTCAAGAGTTGGACAGTGAAGTATAGATCCTAAAGAAGGCTGAAAAACTCCTGAAAAAAAACAGCATGGATCAAGAGGTTGGCCAGGTAGGGAAAATCTGAATTCCCTGAGTGCAGCAGAATGCCACCACTAGAGCTAATCATTTTGTGAAAACCCCTGGTGCTGTGGAAACACCAAAAGGCAGAGCAGTAAACTGAAAATGTGAGGAGCCAGAGAAAAACCTGATGAATTTCCTGCAAGGAAGATGAATGGGTATGTGCAAGTAGGCATCCTTGAGATCTAGGTACACTAGAAGGGCCTGGAGGAGAATGAAAGCAAGAGACTGGGAAGAGAAAGCACTTGTCAGAAGAATGGGAAATGCCTTTCAGAGGGAAAATATTTTCTCAGGACATGGCATAACCATCCTTGATGATAGATAGGACCCATTTGTCTGTGGTAATAGGTTTCTACCAGGTCAAGTAGAGTGATGGTCCTTTAGAAAGAGGAGTTATGGATCTGATGGCGGGGGTGGGGTTTGGGGGGACTGCTGCAAAGGTAGTTATTGATTTTTATTTTCAAAGGGAGGCCTTCCAGATGGGGGTTCCCTATGAGGATTGTCAGAGTACCTTTCCTAAGGGTCTTCATTTGTTTCCGAGTTTCCCTAGGATCCCTAGGGATGTAGATTTACATGGGCAGTTGCTATGGTAGCCATGAATTGAGGGGAGTAGAATCTGCCTGCAGTCTTTCGTAGTCTTACCTTGGTCTCAGGAGAGTTTTGTACAGACTGGCAACCTGAGGACCAAACAGCAAGTCTTGTTCCAAGGGGGACTTAAGTTTGGATTTGAAATAGTCTGAGATAGACTGGCTACAAAGCCATGCATATCTGTGGATAACAGACCCAGTAGCTGCTGCCCTAGACAAAGCATCTACAGCATCACAACTGCACTTAATGCTGTGTCTGGCTATTTGAGTGACCTGGAAAAGTAGATTCAGCATTTGATGCCTTGATTCTGCAATTGGAGGGTCCAGCATAATTTTGTTCAAGGAGTGGAGACAAAAATCAACAATTTAGCCATTTAAGTCTAATAGTTAATTGCCCTAAAAGGAACGGTAGATGAGGTGTATACCTTTTTCCCCATCTATCCATAGCCCTACTGTCTTTCTCTGTAAGAAAAGCATTAGCACTGGGTAAGAGCTCAGAGGAATTATTTGAAGCAAGATATAGTAAAGAGGGGTCTGCCACAGGATTCTTGCATAAATATTTTAGGTCATCAGGTACCTTGGAAACGTGTATGTTCTTTTATGAGCTGCTGGTTGAGCGTCATGGGATGATGAGGTAGACTAGAAAGCCTCAAGGAAAGGAGGGACTGGGGAAGGGGCAGAGTACCCATTTCCAGGAGGCTGTAATATCTCTTCGGTTTGTCAGATCTGAGTGGATTACCATTCAAAATGTTTATTCATGTTCTGGATAGTCTCTCCAAAGGAAGCTTCCTCAACAGGGGAATATGGAGATGGAGTCCCCTTCATCCAAAGAGATTTGCCCAGAAGGATGCGGTTGAGAAGAACAGTCTAGAGAGTTGTCTGAATCATGATCTTGTTCTTCTGCTTCAGAAGTAGGCACCAGCATTGTTTTTTGAGGACTAGCCTGCAGCTGTGGAAACTCAAAGGAGGAGGGGTTTTAAAGTCACAATAGCTTTGAAAATCCCTAGAAGAAATATATCCACTCCTTTCCTCTAGCTGCCGAGGGACAGGCCACATGTCTAGTCTTTGTTTTTTCTTCTTGGGTGCGACATATGCATGGATGAGATGCAGAGGTTTGAAACCCTGTCTAACCTCTGTTTTGAGGGGCACCTTGAGAGCCCTTGGAGATATGAGTCATGGTTCATCGGACATATCCACCATCTGCAAGGTCTCAACAGCCATACTAGTCTCTGTTGGGGTCCCGGCAGCAGGCAATTGAGAGGTAACCTGATGTACTGTAGGTTTTGGACTGCAAATACGTTCTGGGTATGTGGATTTTGCCATCTTGGACAGGGCCAAGCACTTAAGAAGCTGAGTCTTTAAGAAGGTGTTGAGAAAGGAAAGCCTCAACCTAAGGGCTTTGGGAATGAATGATTGACAAATGGATCAGGACTTGTGATCATGTTTGGGCCTAGACAGAAAAGACACTTGGTGTGCAAGTCCTTGTATGAAATCTGCCTATGACAGTCGCCCTTTACTGTTCCCTTTTTTAAGCCCTGTGTTAGATCTCTGAAATATCTATCCAGGGACTCAGTAAGGTAACATTAAAGTCCATCTGGCAGCCACATCCAACTATCATTCTAGACACCAGCTTCAATGTATATCTTGAATTCTGTAAAAGCTTACACAGTAACAATATCTATTCCAGGGACTCAGTAAGGTAACATTAAAGTCCATCTGGCAACCACATCCAACTATCATTCTAGACACCAGCTTCAATGTATATCTTGAATTCTGTAAAAGCTTACACAGTAACTTCTACCACAGCCCCCCTCCCCCCTCTGAAATTATGTCCCTCTCTGTGAATTTTATTTTATGGGAGGTTTATTCTTCCATGATTTCTACTTCTACAGATATGCAGTTCTTATCCTGGAAACATTGCTTCCTGACAGCTGTCACCTTTCATAAGAGTTGCAAATTTTTACCATCAAGTCTCCTTACTTAATTTTCACTAAGGAAAGGATAGTTAGTTATGGAAGATGTAGGTCTCAACAGATAGTACAGCTGTATAAAATCTTACCATAATGGTAGATGTCCTTCCTTTCACTGCTGCAGTATTCTTAACAGATGCAACTGCATGTTGTGGAAGCACAAACGTCCAGCCAGTCTACGAAAGACTACTTTTTAAAAGGTATGCCAAATCATCCAAATGATCCTTGTGTAGCATAGGGCATAAAGGTGACATTCAAGCCTACCATAATCAGAACTGAATGCCCCAGTAGGAACATAAGACAAGAAACCCCAGAGGTAACCTGTACATCCCCAAGAGGTAAGGAAGGCAAAAGACTAGTGGGATGGAGTGAAGGAGCAAATACTGCAGCAGTGAAGGCAAGGACATCTACCATAATGGTAAGATTTTACACAAGTGTACTATATTCTTACATCTACTGCTACAGTATTCTTAACAGATGGGAGAGTGCCAAAGCTCAAGAGGAAACTTGGGAGGGGAAGGTGCAGAATAGCCCCCTAAAAAGCCATGAAAAACAGCACTATCAAAACCAACTCTAGCTCTAGAGGTACCATCCAACTTATAGTGCTTGGTGAAGGTATGCACACAAGTAAGGCAATATTTGGATCCCTTGAAGCCTGCAAAAAACAATCACAGGAGCAATGCCTTTAGTGAACACCCATGGAGCAGTAGAAAGGCCAAAGGGGAAAGCAGAGAACTGAAAATGCCAGGAAGCAGAGAAATGCAAAAACATCCTGAAAAAGAGGAGGAATTGGAATAAGGAGATAAGCATCCTTGAGATCCAGAGACACCATATAAGCCTGAGGGAGCAAGAGACAAAACAGAATCTGAAGGGAAAACATCCAAAAGGAAGGCACTTTTTAGAAAATTGTTTAGATGACAAAGGTGAAGAGAAAGAGGAATGTGACTGGGAAGAGAGACAGTCATAAAACACCTGGTTTGTCCAGAAAGGAAAGCTTCACAGTCCCTGAAAACGGAGTAGCCTTAGCAGGAGGAGCCCATTTGCCACTCTTCCTACCTTTAGTAGAAGGGTGGGATAGCCTATGAACAAAGTCAGGCTTAGCGGGGGAGTTTCTCTGAAATTATGGCACAGGAGAAAAACACTTTTAAGCTCCTAACAGGCCTTACCCTTATCCTGAAGGGATATAAACAAACTGGCAGTAGCTTTCCTAAACAAAAGTTTAGGATCCAGAGGAGCATCCATCAACTTACCTTTAATATCATCAGGTAGAGGTTGAAGCCTAAGCCAAGAATACCTCCTCATCACTGAACTAAAAACAGTAGCCCTAGAACAGGAATCTGCTGCATTATAACTACATTTAATAGAATGACAAATGACTTGAGAGGAAATCTCTAGCAAGGAAACAGAAGTCTTACCCTCAGTCTCTGGAAAATCAGAAATACGTTGACAGGCCTGAGAAAAAAAGCACAGTTGTGTACACTTAGCATAAATGTAGATGTTCGTGTGTATTCACTGTTGCAGTCATTACATTTGGGTAATCTGCTGGCAGGTTGTCCTCAGTTGGTCTGATTAACAAGGTCTTGGATCCTGCGTTGGTTGCTGTCCCTTCTTCCATGACGTCAGGTCATCAGGGGTATAAAACTTGCAGCTGACGCCATTACATCAGTTTTTCTTGCCCCAGATGTCAGGTGCCCCCCAAATGGGAAGCCAAATATTTAAATAATAAAAAACACAAAAATATACCTCCAAACAAAAGCAAATACACCAAAAAGGCTGTTAAGCATAGTAAAGGAAAGTAGAGGTAGAGAAAAACGGGGTTGGAGAGAGGGTAACCAGTACTGCAACAGTGAATACACTCTAACATCTACATTTATCATAAGTGTATACAACTGTACTATGTTCTTCGCATTTCACTGTTGCAGTCATTACATTTGGGTAGATTTCCAAAACTATGGTTGGGAGGATGATTTATACAGCATTCGGACCAGCTATAAGGCCCTGCAGGACAGCAGTGGCAAAGCCAGCACTGGATTTAAAGAAAGGTAAATGGTAATGTTTGGTGAACGTATGAACTGAGCTCCAGGTAGCAGCTTCTAGAATGTCTCTGGTAGTAACACTTCTGAGGAAAGGCTGTATAAGTAGATGCAGCCCTGGTGGAATGAGATCTGATCCCCTGGGGGATATAGTTTTACCATGGTGCATATAGCAGAAATGAATACAATGGCTTATCCATTTGGAAATGGTCTGCTTTGAAATAGCCTTTCCCTCTGCCCCTGCAGCAAATGCCACCCAGTAGTTCAGATTTTCTTAGAGACTTTATCCTGTTTAAGTAAAATCTAAGTTGTCTGTGTACATCCAATGAATGCAGAATCCACTTCCCCTTGTTCTGTGGATTGGGAAAGAAAGTTGGAAAATTAATGGTCTGATTAAGAGCCACACTGGACACCACCTTAGGCATGAAGGATGGATTGGTCTTGAGAGACACCCTGTCCGCATGAACAATAATGAAAGGCTCCACTGCCATAAGGGCCTGTAATTCGGAAATCCTTTTAACTGAAGTGACTGCTAAAAGGAAAGCTGTTTTCCAGGAGAGAAATTTTAAATCTGCAATAGCAGCTGGCTCGAAAGGAGGGAGAGTGAGTTTTTCCAATACAAAATTGAGGTCCCAGGCAGGGGTTGGAACTCTTCTGGGTGGTCTTAAGTTTTTGGCCCCTCTGAGATACTGCTTTAGCAGAGGATGAGAGAAGAGGGGAGGTTCTGTGTTGTAATGAGCTGAAATGGCTGAGGCATGGATTTTTATGGAGGAAAAAAACAGGCCCTTGTGAAACATCTCAGTTAAGTATTGTAAAATCTGAGGAATATTGGGCACTGCTGTGCTTATCCCTTGTGATTGATTCCAGGCACAGAATCTTTTCCATTTGTCAGCATAAGATTTTCTAGTACTAGGCCTTCTTGCCTCCAAAATGACATCCATCCATCACAGGTTTGCTGAGGGATGCTATGGGTGAATTTACATGATTAGCCATGCTGCAAGATTCAAAGTTTGGAGCGGAGTGAGCAGAATTTGGTTGTTCTGCTGAGACGGTAAGTAAGGTGTCTGAGGCAGGTGCCACGGTGGAAGGTGTGACATTGCGCAGGAGTGGGTACCAGTGTTGGCAAGGCCAGTCTGGAGCAATCAAAATCATTTTTGGTTTGTCCTGTTTGACTTTTAGTAGAACTTTGGAGAGCAGAGACTGAGGGGGAAAAGCACAGACTGATGGGTTTTTCCAGCTGAATGTTAGAGCATTCACTTTCCAGGCTTTTTTGTGATGAGTTCTTGTGCAGAATTTGTCCCAACTGATAGTTCTGTGGTGAGGCAAAAAGATCTATGTCTGGATTCCCCCATTTGCATGTCAACATGTTGAAAATCCGTGGTTCCATTTTCCATTCGTGTGGGTCCATGAGATTTCTGCTTAGTTAGTCTGCCAGAGTATTCAGTTTTCCTGGCAGGAATTGAGCTTGTAGTTGTATTTGATAGGTCAATTCAGTGTTCCACAATGCCATAGCTAGTCTGCAAAGGGGGTAGGAGTGTGTACCCCCCTGCTTGTTTATGTACCACATAACTGTGGTGTTGTCTGTCTTTATCATTAATTGTCCTGGAAGAAGGTAGTCCTTGAAGGCTGTCAGTGCATTCTGTACAGTTAGCATCTCTTTTTGATTGATATGAAGATGCATTTGAATTGGGCTCCATTTGCCCTGAATGCACTTCCCTGCCAGATGAGCCCCCCCAAGCATAGTCTGATGAGTATGTAGTTAGGGTTTGGGCGGCAGGGGGTGGACTGAATGGTAGTCCCTTGTTCTGGTGGCAGGCCTCTGCCCACCATAGGAACTCTAGTTGCAGGCAAGGTATGATAGGAATTATTGTTTTCAGGCTGTGACAATGTTGACTCCATAAACTTTTTAAGTACCACTGAAGTTTCCTTATTTGCATCTTGCATATGGAATTAGAAGAATGCAGGAGGCCATGAACCCAAAGGCTTGTAGAATTTGTCTTGCAAATATCAGGGTTTTTGTGGCCACCTGTTTTGAAGTAAGTTACCAAATGAATTTGCTTTTCTGGCATTAGGTAAGCCATCTGGGCAGTTGTATTCAAGCTTGCACCCAGGAATGTAATTTTTCAGAGAGGGTACCAGTTGTGATTTCGTTTAATTTATGGTGTACCCTAGACAAGTTAGAACCCTTTTTACAAATGCCAGATGTTTTAGAAGAATGTCCTTGTTTTCTGCCTGAATTAGACAATTGTCCGGGTATGGATATATCTGAATATTTATTTGCCTGCAAAATGCAATTACTGGAGCCAGGCACTTTTGTGAAGACCCTGGGAGCAGTAGATAAGCCAAAGTAGCCTGCTTTGCAGCGGAGGTATCTTCTGCAAGATTCCCTGATTGGGATATGCAGATAAGCCTCTTAAGTCTAGAGTTACCAACCAGGCATCTTTGCCTAGCATAGGAAGTAACTGTTGGAAGAGTCAGCATCTTGAATTTTGGAATGTTCAGAAATGTGTTTAGAGTAGATAAGTCCACAATTGGACACCATGATTGGTCTTTTCTGGGTACCAGGAAAAGTCTTTAATAGAAGCCTTGCCCCTTTTCCTCTTCTGGTACTAGTTAATAGCCCCCATGTTCATGAGGGTTAGTACTTATTTCTGGGCCGCTGCCCAGTGATTTGGGGGCAGGTCTGGCCATCCGTTTGGGATTGGCAACATGTGGAAATGAAATCTGTATCCCTGGGATACTATATTTAATACCCATTTGTCCTGGGTTATAAGTTGCCAGTTTCTTGCATGAAGTGCCAGTTTCCCCCCCAAAGGGGTGGCTTAAGTGATTGGCAAGTGTAAAGGGAAGTAATCGAGACTGTTTACCATTGGGCGGTGCCTTGTTGCTTCCAGATTTGGAGGAGGAGGCACCCCATTGTTTTGTTCTAAAAGTCCCTTGTGACTGAAACCTGGAGCCTTTGGAATGTCTGGGTTTGACTTGAGTGGCTCTCGAAGGAATTGGAAAGGACCAGTTCTTAGTAGGCCAGTGCCTACTAAATCTTGGAGGTTGCACTTGTAAGAAATCTTTCACAGTTTGCATAGATTTAGCTTTATCTTCCATCTTTTTTAAAACTTCTTCAGCCTTATTACCAAAAAGATGGTCCTGTTTTAAAGGAGCATCCAACAATTTTGCTTTAACATGATCAGGCAGTTTGCTCTTTGAGCCAAGCATGCCTTCTAAGCACAAACCCAGTTACAGCAGCCCTGCAAGAGGCCTCCAAAGAATCAAAACCACATTGCAAAGTAGGTTTTCCAACTTGTTCAGCTGAATGCAATAAATCCTGTAAATCTTTATTTTCCACACAGTCAGAAATTATATGATATGCTGTTGATATTAAGCTTATGAAATTGACAGTTTAAAGCCCTGATTGCCAAGTTTGCAGAAGTGTAAACCTTCTTACCCCATCTATCCAGCGCCCAGGAATCTAGATCAGAAGGGGTAGGATTTTTTAGCAGTAGAGGCCTTAATGCCCTTGGGACCCTGAGAAATGGTTTCAGGATCTGTAATAGGATTTCTGAAAAGGAATTTGTAGGAGTCAGGAACCCTGTAGTATCTGTCTGGCATACAAGGAGCCAGAGGCAGAGAATCAGGAGCCATACTAGATTCTGAAAAAAACATCATCAACTATGTCTACAACAGGAGGTATAGCCAAAGGCCTATGTTGAGGAAGAAGAACAAAATCCCCAAGTCTCTTTTTAGATTCAGAAAAGTCCTGACTTTCCCAGTGGAAATGTTCCCTTAAGGTATGTAAAGTTTCCCCAAAAGAAAAATCCTCAGGGGGAGAAGCAGAAGGAATGGAATCTTCTGCATCAGAGTCCTCATAAGTAGGTATAGACAAATCCTGTTCATTAGTTCATTACAAGAGTAAGAAGAAATAGAATTCTGTTCAGAAGATTCATAATCAATGTCTTGCCTAGACCTCTTAGAAGGGGGGGGGGGGGTTGGCTACCTCTGATCAAAGTAATTAAATCTTCAGCCATTTTGATCATTTGTTTTTTAGGCATAGGGGCCTGCACATGTGGCCCAGGTGTCAGTTTTTTAGACATAGATTTAGATTTTGGCCTTAGTTTTGAAGATGGCTACAAATCTGTAGGCCTGAAAACACTCTCAGAAGCCGGTGCCTGCACAGCGGCTCCGGACCCATCTAAGGTAGTGATATCTTGCGGGTTCCATAACTGAAGCCTCTCGTGGCATACCTGACTCCAAATGGGTCTCAGTAGAGGCCTGCGAATTAGACATAGTGGGTATCAGGGGCTGCAAAAGCACCTCACTGAGTACCGGCGAACCAGCGACTGGCATAGGAGAAGCGTCGTCAGTTTTAGACCTCAATGGTCTCTTTCTTTTTGCGTTTTTTATGTATTCCGGTAGTCTGATTGCTAACCAACGACATTTCTGGATAGTTAAAAGCGTGAGCCAAAATATTTTGAAGCAAAAATATACCTATGTTTAATAGTGCGTTGATTAAATTTAGCACAAAACCGACAGGAAGGTACGTTGTGGTCAGGGCCTAGGCAAGGAATACAGTACAGATGTAAATCCTTATGAGGTATTTGCTTCCCACAAGTAATGCAATTATTAACTTTTACTGACATCAGTAAGGAGCAAGAAAAAGTTTCCCCAATGGGGTACTTAGCTTTTTAGTTGAAGACTTCGGTTCTGAAACTTGAAAATGAAAATTTCAGGAGTCGGCCGACCGGCACTTGCGAATTGCTTCTGCTTCGGGCACCTCGCGGCAAGAAAGACTGATGTAATGGTGTCGGCTGCATGTTTTATACCCCTGACGACCTGACGTCATGGAAGAAGGGACAGCAAATCGACAGATGACCAAGACTTTGTTAATCAGGCAGACTGAGGGCAACCTGCCAGCAGATTACCCAAATGTAATGACTGCAACAGTGAGGGAGGCACGAAGGACATCAGCCAACACACAGCTAGACATACTGGTCTGATAATTAATAGCCCTAAAATCCAGGGTAGCAGAAGTGTAAACCTTCTTACCCAACCTTTCCATAGTTCTGCTATCCTTGTCAGAAGGCAATAACTTGGGTGGAGAAACCAACGCAGACAGCTTATCAGAGGCTACAGACATGACAGAGGGGTCAGCAGCAGGACATTTATACAGGAAAGAACAACCAGGCATCCTTCTTGGGAGTTGGGGGCAGAGAATAAAGTGCATACAAGGCATTGGAAAAAGCATTCAGCAAAGCAACTAAAACAGGAGGAATAGCTGCAGGTTTAGGGGATTCGAACTGCAGCAACTAATAGTACATCTTATGGATATCAGAGACCTGAACACAAGCCTACTTAAAAAAAAAAAATCCATCATCCTACAGAGTTTGTTCCCAAAGGAAATTTCTTCAAAAGGAACACCTGGACTAATAGATTCCTCTTCCTCTGACCCATAGTCTAAAGGGGAAGGAATCGGACTAGAATAAGTCAGAGATTCATTATCAGAATCTGAATCATCCTCACAAGAATCCTGTTCTCTAGGCTATTTAAGGGGAGTAGAGGACCAAGGAGGAGCAGGAATCGAACCCCCTTAAGGAGGCTTTAAGGACATTAAAGCAGTAAACAGCCCCCAAGTGAAGGCCTGCCACTCACTTTGTGGATCCCTAGGAGCAGAAGAAACATATTTAGTTTTTTTGGTTCTTTAAGGGAATGCCCCCTGCAAAAAACTGAGGAGGTTTAGACCCAGAACAGTCAAGAACCATAGTAGGAACTTCTTCCCCAACTAAAAACTGAGGATCTCCCCTAGACTCCTCGGAAAAAAATATGGTTCCCCCTGAATGTTTGAGACAGATGCCTGCAAAGCCTTTTCGGACATACTGCCAGCTGGACCTCACCTGCATTCAACAGGATTGCAACAGAGAAATCCGAAAATACAACCGGGCAAGCATCTGGGTTTGTAATGACCTGGGGAGAAACACCTGGCAGAGGCTGGACAGTAGATGATTCCGGTCATACCTTTTTCACCTTCTCCCCAACAGCTGACCCTCGGGGCAGGAGATTCGCCTGACAAACAGAACAAAGACATATGGTCATGAGAAGCTCCTAGACAAAAAAAGACACTTATCATGGTGGCTTTATGGGAATCTGTCTCCCACACTGACATTTACCCTTCCTGGATGACAATAACCCAGAGGAGCACAAAAAAAGTAAGAAAAAAATAAAATTCACAATGAGGCACTTCTCTGCAACAGCAAACAGGTGTAGCTAGTCACTGGAGAATGAAAATGCATTCAAATGGCAGAAAATGGAAGCAGGTAAACAGACCAATGGTAAAAAGATACATTCAGACTGGCGGCAAAAGTTCTGATTATGGTAGGCCTGACTGTCACCTTTATGCCCTATACTACGCAAGGAGCATTTGGGCGACGTTCAGCATGCCTTTTAAAAACAACAAGTAGTGTTTGGTAGACTGGCCGGATGTTCAGGCTTCCACAGCAGGGAATCCCATCTGTTAGGAATACTGTAGCAGTGAATGCAAGGACATCCAAGATTACCCTGAGGGAAATATCCTTTTCCTAAGGTGAGAGTACTCTGAAGTTGATTATATTAAGAGGCAGGGAACAGTGCTTCCTTTACAGGAGTGGAACTATGATCCCACAGAAAATAAATGTCAGATAGGACTGTGCAAATGTCATTTTATACTCTTTGGTTGATAAACATGGCATTCACACACCTGTACTCACCTGCATCCTATACCTTGAAGGATATTCCTGCTGACAAACTAAACCTCTAAACAAAGATGCAACCTCAACCCCGGATACCTTTGGATCACTTGTTGCTTACAAAATACAATAAAGATCAGCAGTTTGCAAAGCTGTCCTTTATTGCCTAAGACCTCATCACACAAGATCAAGGGATGGGGGGCTTGCCTTGTTCTGCTTCTCAGATGCAGACTGAATGGCCCATTTTGCACATCAAGGTCTGCATTTTACAGGTAGTCCTCCTGACTTCACTTTCCTTCTAATCACATTCCATATCCATCACATTCCATATCTCTGCAAGACTGAAAAATAACACAAAAGCAAAACCCATGAAAGTGTAAATATTTTTAAGTGCAAATCCTGTAGATTTATAAGCAGTCAAGCTGCACAAGCATCCAATAACGCACTGCATCACAGAGACATAACCAATATTGTACTTATGCAATACTTAGAGAACTTTAACATAACAGGCATATAAAAGGAGAGAAAATTTGTTCAAAAGAATATGCGTGTTGTTGAACAGATGTATTAAAATGGTCTGTTTGCCAGCACTGTTGAAGTGAAAACAATGTATCAAAATGGTTTGTTTTCTAGCACTACTGTAGTGAAATCAGAAATACATAGAAAAGGCACACAGACAAGATTACACGTCAGACCTTTGTCATGAAAAATTAAGCAAAATGTTGAAATTCAACTAGATGCAGATAACAGTGTGATACTTTATCTGCAGATACTTTTGAACGCTTGGGATTAAAAGACAATGAATAAGAGTTTTATGCACACTGCTAACATATTTAGGGCACAAAGTAAAGCCTTTAGTCAAACCCTTCTGAAATATGAATGCAGAAGAAAAAATCCTATTTTGAGTCAAGTAAATTCCCCCAATATTTTGGGTTATTTGACTTTTGAGACGCTAAGAACAGTAAAACAAATTAAATACTGCAAAAGCAAATATGTTTTCCTATAGACAATGAGAACAGTTATAGTCACAGATATTTCTTAAATTCCAGAGTCAAAGCAGCAATATCTTTTTAGGAAGTCTTGTTTGTACTTATTTAATTTTATCTACTTCTGCTGAGTGGCTTAGCCTGACTAGGTCTATTTTCAGGGCAGACATCTTGTAGTTAAGAATGTTACCTCACGTTTGGCTAGGACACTGTGCAGATAATTCCACTACTCTTGTTTATAAGTAGAGCTGAAATATTTTATACACATAATCTTCAATTAGAAAGGCATAGATTGTTTAGATTTCTGTTTGGTATTTCAAAAGCACCAGCATTGTTCCCCAGAACTATTGCACACATACCTGAAGACCTAGAAGATGTGGAAAATATAACTAATGAGGATCTATTATTAAGCAGGAATTGCATACAACAAAATCATGAGAATAGGCTGGTACAACTGCTAAATATTATTAAGGTAGCACAACATTACATTACTTAAAAGGAAATGTAAAATAAAATGGAGTCTTGACATCAAAGGGGCTGCAGTCCAATGCACAAAAGGGCAACATAACTGTGCAAATGGCTGTGCTGAAAGACAAGGATGCATTAGCAAAAAAACCCTATGCACAATCATTTCAAATCTCTCCTAAAGGAGCACCTTATCAGTCACATTGGCTGTGCTCCTGCCACTCTCCAGATTTAGTTTTTCCCACTTCTATTATGTTTCCCACCTGAACTTCCATCTTCATTATCTTAATTTGTTTTAGTATATAATAATTCCTAGTACTTGCATTGTGCTATTTGCTTGCTTTGTATTATTGTTATTGTACTACAATTGTATTGTACTATTGATTGTACTGTATTTCAGGCTTGTTTGTTGTAGTGCACTACTGTGGAGCTTTTCTCCCCGGGTCTCCCCTGAAAATGGGCCCCTACCCCAGTCGGACTTACCCAGTTAACAAATGTAATGCATAAATAAATTACAGGGGGTTACAGAAATGCTGAGATTGTATTTCCAATGTCTAAGTTAACTATGCCTTTAAGAAAGCTGCCAAGGCAAGATGTAGTGTGAAGCTTGAACAGGAAGAGGATTTTGAAATGTTGAAGAAACTAGTTACAGGTGCACCAACTTTAAGAATACTACAATGTGAACATGCTAGCTGTGTTGCAAATTACATGCCAATCAAAATGCTGATGCATAAAAAGAGATATGCTCTGATAAAAAAAAGAAAAGTACAGTTGTGTACCTACCATAGATGTAGATGTTAGAGTGTATTCACTGTTGCAGTCATTACAATTGGGTTATCCTGCTGGCAGGCTACCCACAGTCAGCCCGAGTTCCAAAGTCTGGGTCCGGCGTAGATTGCTGTCGCCTCCTCCCCGACGTCAGTGTGCCAGGGGTATAAAAGATGCAGCCGACACCATTTTCTTCAGTTTTTCTTGCCCCAGATGTCAAGTGCCCCTATAAAGGTAGGCTAAATTATGCCAATAAGCATGCATACACAAAAAACAACTTTTCCTTCATCTACAAGCAAATACACCACATAGGTTGTATAGAATAGAGAAGTACAGATAAGTCCCAGCAAGGAAAAGGGGGATGGTGGGTAGGTAACCTGGATTGCAACAGTGAATACACTCAAACATCTACATTTATGGTAGGTACACAACTGTACTATGTTCATAGTGTTTCACTGTTGCAGCCATTACAATTGGGTTGAATCCCAAAGCTAAAGTTGGGAGGCTGGCTAAAGAGGATTAGGAGAGGCTATCAGGCCCTGCAGAACTGCAGTGGCAAAGCCTGCCCTGGATTTAGAGTAGAGAGGTAAGTGATACTTTGTAAAAGTATGCACTGAACTCCAAGTTGCAGCCTCTAAGATGTCTTTGGTTGGTACTCCTCTGAGGAAGGCTGCTGCTCTGGTTGAATGTGGCCTAATGCCCTTAGTCACTGATTTGCCATGCTGTGAATAGCACAAACGAATGCAATGGCCTATCCACTTTGAAATAGTTTGTTTTGAGATGGGCTTTCCTTGTGATCCTGCAGCATATGCCACTAGAAGTTGTTCAGTCTTTCTGAAAGCTTTAGTTCTATCCAAGTAGAAGCATAGCTGCCTGTGAATGTCCAAAGAATGCAGAAGTCTCTCACCCTTGTTCTGTGGGTTTGGGTAAAAGGTAGGCAAATGAATTGTTTGGTTAAGGGCCACACGGGACACTACCTTAGGCATAAATGTAGGGTTTGTCCTTAGAGAACCCTGTCAGGATGGAAAATGATTAAAAGGTTCCACAGCCATGAGTGCCTGTAACTCTGAGACTCGTCTAACGGAGGCTATTGCTAGAAGCAGAGCTGTTTTCCAGGATAAGAATTTTATATCAGCTGCAGAGGCTGGCTCAAACGGAGGCAGTGTGTTTTTCCAAGACATAGTTGAGGTCCCAAGCAGGTATTGGAGCTCTCCTTGGAGGTCTTATGTTTTTGGCTCCTCTGAGGTACTGCCTTAGCAAATGGATGAGAAAAATAGGTGGTTCTGTATTGTAATGAGCTGAAATGGCAGAGGCATGAATTTTAATTGATGAAAAAGAAAGGCCTTTATCCAGCATCTCTGTTAAGTATTGCAAAATCTGAGGAATATTTGGAACAGTCATGTCAATACCCAGTGCCTGGTTCCAAGCACATAATCTCTTCCATTTTTCTGCATAAGATTTTCTGGTGCTAGGCCTCCTGGCCTCATCCATCACTGCTTTTAGAGAGAGGTGTGTCTTGAATGGCTACAATATCCGCC
The DNA here is from genome assembly GCF_019279795.1 of Protopterus annectens. Classification (NCBI taxonomy): domain Eukaryota; kingdom Metazoa; phylum Chordata; order Ceratodontiformes; family Protopteridae; genus Protopterus; species Protopterus annectens. Next base: position 1,097,389,716 of record NC_056729.1, on the reverse strand, counting down.
ATGCTGTCAGGTTTAAGGTCCTGATTTGGCTGTGCAGTATGACTGTCTTGTTGGGTCAATAAGTGAGGAATTTGAGGTAATGTCCAAGCTGAGCATTGAGACAAGCTCTTTAGGATTGGGTACCAGTGCTGGCGGGGCCAGTCTGGGGCAATCAGCATCATTTTTGGCTTCTCTTGTCTGGCCTTGAGGAGTACCTTGGGGAGGAGAGGCAGAGGAGGAAAGTCATATACTGTCAGGTTTTTCCAGCTGAAAGATAGAGCATCCACTTTCCATGCTTGCTTGTGATAAGTGCTTGTGCAGAATCTTTGTAATTGGCAGTTGTGAGGGGAGGCAAATAGGTCTATGTCCGGGCATCCCCAGGTCCTTGTTATCATGCTGAAGACTTGTGGATCCAATTTCCACTCGTGGGGATCCATTAGGTTTCTGCTTAGTTCATCTGCCAGAGTATTTACCCTTCCTCGCAGGAATTGTGCTTGCAGATGTACTTGGTAAGTCAGTGCTGTGTCCTACAAGTTCATGGCTAGTCTGCAGAGGGGGTAGGAATGCGTGCCCCCCTGCTTGTTTATGTAGTACATGACTGTAGTATTGTCCGTCTTTATCAGTAGTTGTCCTGGATGAAGTTGATCCTTGAAGGCTGTCAGGGCATTCTGAACAGCTAGCATCTCTTTTCGATTGATATGTAGATGCTTTTGACTTGCGGACCATGTGCCCTGAATACATCTTTCTGCCATATGGGCCCCCCAGGCATAATCTGATGCATCTGTTGTCAATGCCTGCCTGGCTGTGGGTAAGGTGAATGGCTGTCCCGTGTTGAGGTGACCGGCTCTTGCCCACCATCGAAACTCCTGTTGCAGGCAGAGAATGAGGGTAATTATTGTTTCCTGGCTGTGGCAATGTTGAGTCCAAACACTTCAGATACCATTGAAGTTTTCTCATATGCAGTCTTGCATATGGAATTAGCAGTATGCAGAATGCCATGAAGCCCAAAGCCTGCAGAATTTTTCTTGCAAATAACTGGGTCTTTGTTGCCAACATTTTGAAATAAGTAGTCAGTTGTCTGTTTGTCTGACGTGAGATAAACCATTTGGGCAGTTGTATTTAAGCTTGCACCCAAGAATATTATCTCTTGAGAGGGTATGAGCTTTGATTTCTTTTTGTTTACTGTGTGCCCTAGACCTGTTAGTAATCTTTTTACAAACGCCAGATGCTGTAGTAGGATGTCCTTGTTCTTTGCTTGTATAAGGCAGTAGTCCAAGTACGGATATATCTGTATTCCTCTTTGTCTGCAAAATGCAATTACTGGTGCCAGGCATTTTGTGAAGACCCTGGGTGCAGTAGATAAGCCAAAGGGCAGTGCAGAGAATAGGCAGTGGGTTGAGCCAGCTATAAATCTGAGGTATCTTCTGCATGACTGTGATTGGGACATGCAGGTATGCCTCTTTTAGGTCTAAAGTCACAAGCCAAGCCTTTTTCCCCAGCATGGGCAGAAGCTGCTGCAGAGTTAATTTTGGAATATCCAGGAATGTGTTTAGGATAGACAGGTCCAGTATTGGTCTCCAGGCTTTGTCCTTTCTGGGTACCAAGAATAGCCTTGAGTAAAATCCTTGTCCCTGCTCTTGCTGTGGTACTTGCTGAATGGCTCTCATGTCCATGAGGGATGAAACTTGCTTTTGTGCCTCTGCCCATTGATTGCGTGGCAGGTCTGACGTACCATTTGGCCTTGGCAGGGTGTGAAAGTGGAACCTGTAGCCTTGAGATACGATATTTAAGACCCCTTTGTCCTGGGTGATCATGTGCCAATTGTGAAAAAAGTGCTAGTTTTCCCCCCAAAGGAGCTGCAAGAAGATAAGTGCTTGGTGCTGGTAGGGGAAAGTCATTGAGACTGTTTCCTGTATGGCTGTGATTTTTCCTCTCCGCTTTTGGAGGCAGAAGCACCCCATTGTTTAGGCCTGTATGAGCCTTAGGGCTGTGATCTGCCTCGGGTGTCTGTATCTGCCTCTTTGTGGCCTGACACTGGAAAGGACCAATTCTTTGTAGGCCAGTTCCTGCTAAATCTGGGAGGCTCTACCTGTAAGAAATCCTTCACTGTTTGCATAGATTTAGCTTTGTCCTCAATTTTCTTCAACACCTCTTCTGCTTTAACACCAAACAAGGAATCATGTAATGGAGCATCTAAAAGCTGATCGGGCAGATTCTGTTCTTTTAGCCAAGCATGCCTCCTAATGACAGAACCTGTAACGATGGCCCTACAGGAGGCCTCTAGAGAATCAAAACCACATTGCAAAGTATGCTTTCCCACTTGTTCAGCTGCATGCAATAAATCCTGCATTTCTTTTCTGCACATTCTGAATTTGTCAACATTTTCTGTTTAAGCTGCGACACAAGATATTGCTGATATTTAAGCATATGCAACTGACAATTTAAAGCTCTTACAGCCAAGGTAGCAGAAGTATAAATCTTTTCCCCCCATCTGTCCAGGGCCCTTGAATCCCTATCAGAAGCGATAGGGTTTTTTGCATTGGAAGCCTTGACCCCCTTGGGACCCTGAGAAATAGTTTCTGGGTCAGCAGCAGGGTTTTTGTAAAGAAATTTATGAGAATCAGGAAACCTGTAGTATCTGTCTGGCTTAACAGGAGCTGGTGGTAAAGAGTCAGGAGACAGACCGGACTCTGAAAATACATCATCTACAATGTCTAAAACAGGAGGAATAGCAAGGGGCCTGTGCTGGGGTAATAAAAGGAAGTTTCTGAGCCTTTTCTTGGATTCTGAGTAATCCTGGCTCTCCCAATGGAAATGCTCCCTCATAGTATGCAGGGTCTCACCAAAAGAATAATCCTCAGGAGGAGAGGCTGAAAGGATAGATTCTTCAGCATCAGAATCCTCATAGGGAGGAACGGAATATTCCTGTTCAGATCAGGTTTCCATTTCTTCTGATTCCTCTGATTCCTCTTCTGAAGATTCATATTCTATGTCTTGCCTAGGCCTCTTATCAGGAGGGGGATGGGAACCCCTGATCAAAGTAATTAGGTCTTCGGCCATTTTAAGCATTTGTTTTTTAGGCATGGAGGCCTGTCCAGGAGAATGCTGTACTTGTTTCTTTGCCTTTAGAGCTGTTTTAGTCTTTGAAGCTGAAGATGGCTTTACATATAAACTGTGTAGGCCTGAAAACACCCTCAGAAGCTGATGCCTGCTCAGCGGCTCCGGACCCATCTGAGGGAATAGTTTCCGAGTGTCCAATACCTTGAGTTTCCAGCGGCCTAGTCGGCTCCACGTGGGAGTCAGAAGCGGCCTGCGACTCTGAGGTAGCGAGCATCAGGGGCTGTGAAAGCGCCTCACTGAGAACCGCCAACAGGCCTAACGGAAGCCTCGTCGTCGGTTTTAGACCTCTGATGCCGGTCCTTTTCTTTTTCTTTGCGCTTTTTATAAACTCCGGTAGTTGGCTGATCTGACGGCATTATATAATTGAATCTTCTGCCAAAGTAATGAAATGCAAAATCGTACAGACGTTTAATAGTGCATTGGTTAAATCTAGCACAAAACCGACAACTAGCAACGTTGTGGTCAGGGCCTAGGCAAGGAATACAGTAAGAATGAAAATCCTTAGGAGGTATTTGCTTCCCACAAGAAATACAATTATTAACTTTTTCTGACATCGGTCTGGAGCAAGAAAAAAGTTTCCCACAACGGGGTAGTTGGCTTTAATGAAGCCTTCGGAACTGAAATTCGAATTTGAAAATCTCAGTAGTCGGCCGACCGGCACTTGCGAACTGCTTTTGCTTCGGGCACCGCACGGCAAGAAAGACTGAAGAAAATGGCGTTGGCTGCATCTTTTATACCCCTGGTGCACTGACGTCAGGGAGAAGGCGACAGCAACTGACACCGGACCCAGACTTTGGAACTCGGGCCGACTGCGGGTAGCCTGCCAGCAGGATAACCCAATTGTAATGACTGCAACAGTGAAACACGATGAACATCTGTTAATAAAACAGATGCGAGAAGATACATAAATATTTTTAAGTAAATAATTCAGGTGGAAACATATCATAAACCCTGGCAAAGCATATTTGCAGAAGGCAGCTCCAGCCTATAGAAATACTACTTAAGCTGCAGAAGCATGACCTGAAAGTGAACGAAAGACCAGGCAATTAGTGCACACAGCATATAACAGCATACACGATGAGTACAACTTATTTTACACATCAGTAAAAACAATTGTTAGAAGAGCTGGAGATTATTTGGGTAGAACTGCAGTTACCAGTGACAGAAGAAAGTAAATAAAATGCCAGTATGCACTAACACTGACTTAGACATGCAGTTACTATAAGATATTAAAATGAGAGTCTGGTCTGAGCAACAGCTATCAGTAAAAAAAACAAAACTTAGTCATTATTTTTCTTTCAGGGAAGAAATAAGTTGTAACCAGCACAAAAGGTGACAGAAAGTAGTTTCCAATTAACTCAAAATACAAATGATTGGAGGATATGTGAACAGTAAAGTGCTAAAAAAAAAAAAAACAGTAAGACAAGGAATTTACTGACAATGACTGTCGACTCTAACAGAAAAAAGTGCAAACTTGTACCATATGTAGTGCATACCATAACAGCAATCCAAAGGAGGAGGTGCTTGCAAATCCTGCAGTAGGTCATTCATGGAGACAAATGGGCACCTGTTTGTCTCAATTGAAAGCAGCAATACATTTTGTATGTGCAGATTCTTCTAAGTATCCTGAAGCATTCAAGTTGATAGACACAACTGCAAGTAATTTTAGTGTACTTAATATTTTCAAGACAATCAGGAATTCAGAAAATTTATGCAAGAAGCACATCACAAGTCCACAAGTCCACAAGTATGTAATGAAGAGGAATAAATGGGCAGAATTATCAAACCAGTGAAAAATCTCATGAAAAAGAGCAGTAGCAATAGCTATGAAAACTACCATCTCCCAGTTTTGGAATACAGTAATAATTCATTTTAGAGACCCAATTCCTCATTAGCTCAATTGTGTACAGTCACTTCTTTTACCTTTTGTACCATGGTGTGCAACGCATCCAGAATAGTGAAACATTCTTATCCATGTGCATTCACATATATCCTATTTTAATTATGAAACATTTCCTCTGTTAATATTTCAGGTTTTAATAATTCCTTTGTAAAATTTGCACTTACTGCATAATATCCCAGAATCCTCTGCTTTACATTATCCCTCGGTGATGCCACTATAGAGCTAGCATGTGAATACATCCACAGACACAACAGATGTGCTACAGCAAATGTGCAAGGTCATATCCATTAAAGTCTATGGCTGTAGTTACATGCTCACATATTCATTAGGGACTAAAGAACAATTATGTAGGCATTTGTTAATATACACTTAAGTGGGCAGAAGTTTGTAACCAAATTACCAGCTTCAGTAACATAATATAAAATAAATTCTGGCAGTTAGTGCAGATGACCAAGGTGCCAATGAGCTGTTAATAAACGGTTTCTTGGGGTACAGGGGTTGAGTCTTTCAGCTTCTATATGCCTGCTGTTTGACTGTGAGCAAGCCATTTAACCAGTCAGTGCACTGGAACAATTAGGCTAATCTCAACAATCTCCTGGACTGCATGCTCAATAACTACTTATGAACCTGTAAAAATGCTGGAGACCTCAGCTCAGACATCAAAATGATAGATTTATAGGTTGGCGATAAAAGTAAGAAATACAAAAGCCAAGTAAAAGTTTGCAGCCTGAAAGTGGTTGGCAAAATAATTGAACTAATGTAATTTGTATTTGTGGAGAAACTGAAAAGCTGCACAATATAACTGCACACATCTGCAGAGGAAAAATAAGTCAAAGTTGAATAGGAGCAAGCAGAACTATCACAACCAGTACTGTTGCAAGAAAATAGGATGCCAAAGCATCTCCTACATATCTTTGACTTAAACCTCTCTACAAGTTATGTACCTGAAGCTTGAAAAATAGCCACTGTGATGTCCCTATATAAGGATGACCCCATCTCACACTCCTGTAACTATAGACCCATCATCCTAACCAGTATGCAAGGTCAAGGAAAACATATCAGAACCTTACTGGCCTGGACATATACTGGCTTTGTCAAGGATAGGTTATGGCTACTAAACCTAGTTAATTTCTTTGAATGGTCACAGAAATAGTGGACTGCGACTATGCAGTCTACACACTATACCTACCTATATCTTGCAAAAATCTTCAACACTATATGCCCCCATGCAAGTACTGTGAGTAAGCTCAAAGAGCTAAACATTGACCATTATGTTGTAAGCTGGACAACACTCTGACAGAATACATGCAGTTAAAATAGCATGACTCACTTCAGAAAGTAAAAAGATGACTAGTGATGTACCTCAGGGCTCTGAGTTGGCACCAGTTTTTGTACAAACCAGGACCTTTGGCTAATTAATTTTGCTGATGACATTATGGAAAATGCTGTAGTTTGCTAAACCTCTGATGCTACCAAAATGGGTAGACCATCATCAGTGTAGAGATAATGGTCTCTAAGTGTAGTACTGTCACATTTGGCAAAATATCTTTTCTTTACTTAAAGTGTACATACCGATTCAGTTAACACAGATCTTGGTACATTTATATGCAACTCCCTATCCTTTGACCAGCATGTTATAAAAATGGTGAAGAAATCCTTCTGTCTGCCCCAACTAATATTCAAAGCTGTATCACCTAGTTTTATAGAAGTTACAATTTCTTTACACTCAGCCCTCATCAGACCTGTTGTGGACTAGAACAACCCTTTTGGCATGCATCTAACCAAATACATCACACAAACAGAAACATATAGGTATATGAAAAAGCAATCACTAGTCAAAAGACCTTAAACTAACAAGACAGCATTGGAATTTTACCCCTGTTCTTTCTCTATTATGTGGTGACCTATATCTGGCTTTTTGAGCCATGAAGGACCATACTCTTTTGAATCTCCTTTACCTGAACAAAATGAATGACTCCACAAACAGCTGTATACAGGATGTAACTTTCCATTAACAAGTAATGAGAACCCCCTGGTGGGATGGTCATTTCCCAAGACTTACCCTACTTATCTCTGGAATAAATTTGCTATACAAAAAATTTGCTATACAAATTAAACAAACAGAATGGTACCTTAAAATTCTCCCCAGCCAAACCTTTTTTGCCTTCCTGCAATCAAGAGGTACCTTTGAAGATGGGTACTGGTATCATGTAAATAGTCATTTGACTGATTCTGTCCGATTATCTTTATGATACTATGATATTATGATAATCTCTGCCTTGCCTTTTGAGAGACAAAGGTAAAAAACAGCTGATAATGATTCCTGAATGCACTGGTTCTTCCCACATACAATTTCAGCTGCCCATAGACATCATATTGTTGGAAACAGTTATGATCCATGACTGTACATTTCAATGAGAGGACTGGCAGCCAGACAACAGTCTCTTGGCACCTTTAATAAGACTGCCTAAGGCTCCAAAACTCCTCTCATAATGGACCTTACCCTCTAATAATCATCTTCTCGTTTCAGCTGTTCCCTGTTCAGGGTCGCCACAGCAGATCAGTGGTTTGCAGACTAAATATGCGTTTGGGAATAGTTGCAGCTTACAATTTGTAGACAACTATAACTGCTCTATATCCCACAGATCTCTCTAGAGTGGGAAAGGTTAGTGAATAGGAAAGTGGGCTGCTTTACTAAAGTGAAGGAACATAGCTCATGAACTAACACTATGATACAGTTTTCTAGTTCATACACACTTCAGTGACAAGACAGAATCTCCAGCCTGGCCCTTTCTGGTTGCATCAAGACAGAATGTTCCTAAATATGGTAACTCCAAAGGTAGAGCTCAACCTAGAAATCCCATCCAGTTAAAGTATCTTCCAAAAGTATACATGAAATCCCATGCTGCTCCAGCAGCACATGTACATCCATTGTGACATTCCTGAAAAAGGTGAGAGTGGAGAAGCCATTGCTCCATCTTAATGTATTTTGGGTTATTAGGTAAATCTTTGTTGCACTTTGAAACATGATTCATTTTGATAGCCACATGGTTATACTGACTTTGGTAACTTTTCAACCCACTCTGTTTTAAGCAAATGCAATAAAGAGTTCCTCATCCAATCTGATATTCTTCATCCTGTCTAAATAAAACTGTAACTGATGGTGGACATCTAAACAGTATAATAAGTACTCTGTTTTACTACAATGCTGAGGACAGACATATGGGAGGTTAACTGGTTGAAGTTCCTGTCTCTACATTTGACATGAATTGTGGATTTGTGCATAAATAGACCTAATCTTTATGAAAGCTGATGAAAGCAGGTATGGAAGAAAGCATCTGCAGCTCCAAAACTCTTTGGCAGACATGACTGCCAACAGAAAGAGCATTCCACAATAAAAATTAATTTTTGGCTACTGTATCTGACCATTGCCACCAGCTCTTCTCCTCATTCTGTACGTCTACTCAATGAACCTTAGCCTCCCCCAGACTCAGACCAGGGCTGTTTAGAAGATACACTTATGTGTAGCACTATACTGCTGTCAGTACTGTTCATCTATTATCGCCTCTCCTCCACAATCTACACAAACCTGTGAACACCAGGAATCACACATGCAATGGGGTCACTCATGCTGGTTACTGTCCTGCCTCCACAGTGACTCAGCCAATGTCTCTAATCCTATTCTCTCAATAGGACCATGCTTTTTATAAGCACCATTCTACCCCAGGAATGCATTCAAGTTCATGCCCTCCCCCAGGATGAGCATTCCTATCCTTTCCTGCCAGAACCTCAGCCATTCATAGTCGGGGAGTTATTCCTCTACAGCATATTTACCTCCATAAGAACTTGAGGTCTGATATAGCATCAGGTCCAAAAGTTGGAAGGGTCATCTTTATCCGTCATAAATTTTAAATGCCATGCGGCAATGGATTTTCTTAGTGAAGGTCTTCCCAGTAAGACTCCCTGTAGGAAAGCTTTCTGGACCTTTAGGGATGGGAGAGAAGAAGAAGAATTCAATCTGTGATGAAAGTTGAAGTTAGCAGCTAATTGAACTTTAATTATGGAGTAACTAGATCTTTACTTAAAAATGTACGCTGGCAACTGCAATGCAAAATAGATGGGAGCATATTATGGACCCATGTCTTATTCTGTCACCAGACAGAAAAATACATCCAATTGCTACAATATTTTTTAGTGAAATGATTAAGATACTGTGAGGATATGGACTACCGTTAGTATGTTAAGAGGGGTTCTTAGTCATTAAGGGAAGTCATTTCATGGTGTATAGGTTCGGATAAAATTTCACAAATGGGAGAAATATCATGCCTTTTCTGAGATCATACAGGGATAGGGCTCTCCAGTAAATGAGGACAAAGCAGTGGGAGATAAATCTGTCTGGACCAAACAAGACCTATGAAAATGACCTTGACTTTGGTCCGTTTGCCTTTCAGTAAGAACTTTAACATTTTAAACAGGCAAAGACGTACAGAAGACTGATTCACTTCTGGACTAGAGTGTCCCAGGTGTTTGTCCCTCTGAGGGAATGAAGAAAAAGAAGCAGTTGTACTTGGAACTGATCAGGGATGCAAAAGAGGCACATCAAGTCTTTCCCAAACAATGAAAAACCAAGCCTGCCATTGATTATCTTAAAGACAACTCATGTCATTAGTAAAGCTGAATCAACCTTGACCAAAAGAGAACTGGCTTCACTCAAATGTGCACTGCTGTAAGCATACTTTAAGTAGACATGGCCCATTTCCATATCTGCATCTCTTGTTCATAGAGGGGACAATAAAGAGTTCCTCTGAGCCTGCTAATATACAGTCTGAGTCAGTAGTAACTGCACTGTGAGGAATGAAATCCTGCCAAGGCTTGCAAAGTGAGGAACACAGATCACAGCTCAAGGACAACAATGTGCAAGGAGACCTCCTGATATGACCAAGTGCAGTGGACCATCTGCCCCAAGCAATGCCCCCCAAAACAAATAGAGCAAAAGCATCTGTAGGGCACACAGCCTTGAGCAGCTCTGTTGTGACATAACCACCACTGAGGGTGCCAATGACATGCCTCGGATAATCTTAACTTAACCATTTGTGTATAGTGAACCTACATACGATATTTTGCCTGAGGTACGACACGTTGTGGCTGCCATAAGACTCATGACATGTGGGCACAATGGTGCTGTGACATGAAGTGTTAGATAAATCTAGACATTCTTCTGTAGATTTACTTTGTCTGGAGAGGGACTTGGCCGACGGGTTCTCATATACAGGTGGCAACCAATCAATCCGCCCGTGACCGCTCCAAATGACACTATACAGTGTTCACCAAAATTATAGAGGAACTGAACAGAAAAAATAACTTACTTCTTGCTTATATGAGAGACTGTTTTCCTGGTGCTGCAGTTTTCCTTTTTTAAAGGTTGTTTTTGCACAATTATCAAGACCAAATGACATTCCAATATCATCTGAAAAAGTTTTGACAACCTGCAGCTGTGCTTTCAGTTCCTCATCTGATGAGCTATACAGTTTTAAATCAATCATCGACAAGGAGAAGATGAGAAGTCATTAGACTGTTCAGCTTAATGGATTAATGGCAGGGCAGAATAGCAATGGTGATGACGAGTCACCCTGGAATATCCCCTTTTGAATTTTTATCCCTGGGATAATGATCTGTCCATTATGATGGCTTAATTGCAAAGTGGTCTCCCACTGTTTCATGGTAATGTAGTCAAGTCAGTTTAGGGTGTATCTTGTACATTTTTAAGCAGTCTTATCCATGAATGTGGGATACTATCAAATGCTTTTTTGTAGTCAATCCATGCCATACTTAGATTCTTCCCCTTCTTACAGTTCTCCACTATAACTTTGTTTAACGACAAATGATCCTTTGTTCCATATGACTTTCTTTTATTGCCCTTTTGTTCTAAAAGTTATGTGCCTGGGGTTTTCCAGTTAGAGGCTTTTCTCAACTTTGTTTCAATCTCTCTGGTTGTTATTTCATCCCTGTACCTTTAAACTTCTTATTCTCTTTTACTACTACCATCCATTTAGCATCTTTATGTTCCACAGGATCTTCACAGATACTTCTCCAAAATGTATCTACTTCCTCTTTTTTTGGCGGTCTTTCAATTCCATTTACCTTACTTCCCAATTCTCTATAAAACTTTTTTGGGATCATCAAACTGCTTATTTTGTGCTTTTCCCTTATATTTATCTTCGTATCTTCTAAGTCTTTCCACCTGTTTTGAAATTTTTAGTTTATCTCCAATAGTACATAATAGATCCTGGTCTGTTCTAATACTGTGCATTGCTTTTATCACATCTATCTTTCTTAGTATTTTTGTTGATCTATTCCCTCTTCTATAATCTTCTAACAGTGACACTTCTTGTCTTAGTTGCTTTATAGTTTTCTCTATTCGATATTTCCATGATGGTATCCGCTTTCGCTCCTTCTTTTCCCTTGCTACCCTTTGTTCCTGTGGTAGAACTTTATCAGTTATTAAATTTAGCAGCACAGTAATATATTCTGTTTACTTTTGTTATATTGCATGGATCTCTATGGACAGTCCTAATTACTGTGTACATTTGTTTTATCAAGTTTCTAACTTTGGGGGTTTTATTAAACCTTCTACAGTCTACTTCTCTCATTGATCTTGATATATCAGTCTTTGTCTATTAAATCAAGCAACTCTTCTTTTAACTCATTGTCTTCCATACTGAGGGCACATCCCTTGTTTTCCGTTTCCTGCGGACATTCTATAGAAAGTTCTATAACATCTTCCTGTGGCACATTCTCTTCAATTTCATCCCGTGCCATCTGTTGCTCTGCATATGGAAACTCAATGGCCTATCACTCCAACATTGGCTGCATCAGAGTTTCCACAGTTTCCCGTTTCTTTCCTTGCTGTCTAGCTTCAAATTAACGTTTATACTGGTTTCCTGTGGAAGACTTCAAAATATTTTGATATGGAACCTGACCAATTGCTTCCTGTTCCATTGGTTTCCCCTTAATTTGGATATCCATTGCTGTATACTGCTGTGGTGCTTTCTGTATTTGATTTACTACACTGAATCCTTCTCTTTGCAGCTGTTCCATAACCTCAATTTCTATTTCTTTGACTTCTCGATTACTTATCTTTTTTTCTACTTTTCCTCTTAGTCTTATTTTTTGTATTGTAAAGTTTTCCATATCCGGATTCATTTCTCTACATTTTTCTTCAAATATCTTTGCTGCTGCTCTTTTTGTATTGGTTAGTTTTTGCTTTCTCCTTTGCATAAATATTACACCATATTAAATCTTTTCCATTCCCATGTCCATATTTCTTCTTCACGTCTCCTGATCTTCTCGCTTTCTTATTTTGGGGATTCACTCCATCATGCTGTGATGTAGTCTGTTTTAGACCTTCTACACTAAACCTTTCACTTCACAGGCATTCCATAACTTCATCTTCTATTTCTTTAACTTCTGCTTTACTAAATCGGGTTTTCTACATTACATCTTTGTGTTATTAATCTTTTTATTGTGAAATTTTCCACATCTGGATGCCTTTGCCTGTATTTCTCTTTGAATATCTTTGAGACTGCCTTTTCTATATTAGTTAACTTGACTTTCTCCTTTGCATAAATACTGCACCATATCAAATCTCTCTTTCTTTCCCATGACCATTTTTTTTTTACATTTTTCAAATATATCTCTAGGTTTTGTTTATATTTTCTCACTTTCTCAGATACTTCTTTTTCCAAAGAGATCAAAGTTTCTTGATCTATATACGGTTTTTCAGAAGTCTGTTGAATTAATGAACACAAATTTTTATTTGAAGCTTGTGACAGTTTTTCCTGCAGAAGTATTTTTCTTTCCTCTAATTTCTCTCTTAACCGTTTTGTACATCTTGTATCTGGAAATGATGGGCTTTTTGCATAATAGTAACAATACATAATTTCCTTCTTATCCTCAATAGTCCACTATCGTCTTTACGGCTCTTCTTTGGCCAATTAATTTTGGTAGTTTTTGTGAACGGCTACTTCCTTCTACAACGGGGGGGGGGGGGGGCATCCTCCCCAGACCCTAGCCTGTAGGAATGTTTCGGTACTTTGAGGATTCTACACTGACATTTTTTCCAGTCCTGGCACCAGTGTGCCTACCAGGATTGGGCACTTTTTATGCTGGGTCTTGTGCACCCAGCTATCATTTATTTCCGATTTACTTCTGTCCATGATATATGCTATACAAATACAGTCTATATAACAGTGTCGCCTTGGTGAGATTTTGTGAAAAACAGGGTCCACCTCACGAAGGTACTCACCAAGACTTGAAGATGAATTCAATTTCAGCACTACTACTCTCCTTTGCTTGCTGACTTTTCATCTCTCCATCAGGAACCCTTGTTTCTGGTGTGCAGATTTAATGGTGTGCAGTCATACCTCTCAACTGTACAGATTTTTGAAGATTGCCCAGAATTTTTCCTCCTATTTTTGCTCTGTGTGACTTTCTGGCAAATTAGTGGCAAATCATTAAAGACTGAAGCTAGAAAATAATGACAGACATTTGAGTTTCAGACCTCATACCCTTCAGAAAATTCATGCTAATGCAAAACCTATTATTATATTAACTTTCTAAGTTTGTAAGAGCAACGTTTAAAAATCGTTCCTATTTTTAGGCCTTTGTCTCACTTTTACTTATGGTTTTGTCCAGATTTCCTACTCTAAGAGGTTGACAGTTATGTGCACAGTATATGCTGATTATATTTGAGACAGTCACCTATTATAAAGTCTAGAAGTTTACTGTGAGTTACAGTTTTAATGGCAGTATTATTTTCTGACTTTATGGTGAAAGATTGCTTTTGATTTTGTTAATGGTTTGAAGAACAAAGCATTAACTTAGTTTTCTTGGGGTTAAGTAGGAGGATAAATTCGTTGAGCCACATTTCTACAGGAGACCAATTTGGATAAATATCTTGGAGCTTATTTACTGTTGAGGCTGCACACATTAATGCTGGGTCATCTGTGTACTGAACTAAATTAGCATGTTGAGGGGAGGTGTGAAGGTAATTATTAATACATTAAATAGGACAGGACCCAGGACAGAGCCCCGAGAGACACCTTTAGTAAGTGGTTGAAAGGATGAGTAGGTTTGTTGCCTTCCAGATAGGTAATTAAGTAACCATGACGAGGAGTATTGTGAAAGCCCTACTGAGGAAAGTTGAATGAGTAGTTGCTGGTGTGAAACAGTACCAAATGCATTTGACAAATCTAAGAACATGGCTGACACAAGCAGACCATCGTTTCTATGTTGGTTTGTTACACTGGTAAAGTGCAGTAGTGGTGCAGTTCTGGGGCCTAAAGCCATGTTGTTGTTCTGAGAGCAGGTTATTTGAGATTAGGTATTGCATCAGCTGTATATGGATGAATTTCTATAATAGTTTGGAGAGGGGGAGAGACTCTCTATTGGTCTATAGTTATTAAACTCTGTAGATGTGCCACCTTTGTGCAGTGGTATGATGTAGGATTTTTTTCCACAGCGATGGAAAGTACCTTTCTGCTATGAACCTATTAATTAGTATGGACACAGCTATGACTTCTCTGGCCACTTTTAGGTAGTTTGATGGCAGTTGGTCTACAGCTACAGAGGTAGTTTTAGTTTAGAGAGAAACATTATGTGTGATGTGCGTACTGGACTAAAATTATAGAGCTGTGGTTAGTTTTGATTGAACAGAGGTAGAGAGGGGGCAGATGTGTTTGTGTCTAAGAGAGATAATACTGATTGCATAAACTAGGAATTAAACTGTCTGGAGATGAAGTCTGTCGTACTGTCCGTTTTTGGAGAGGGATTGGTGGTCTTGCCAGGGTGGAATAGTTTTAGTGATGACCAAAAAGGTTTGGACTGTTCTGATGTTTGTCTTGTAGGTTGGTATAGTATGGTTTGCTTGTCCTGTTTGATATGGAGCTTTACAAGGTTTCTAAGATGTCTAAATTGCTGGAAGACATTTTAAATTCTATTTTTACACCAGTTTTTCTAAGCTTTAATCCCTTTTTAGCATGAGTTTGTTAGCCATGGTGCAGAGTTGGACTTTGCCGTTTTATTACCTACTGGTGCTAGATTATTTAAGGTCTGTAAGAATATATGTTATTGACGTATTCTACAGCAGTATCTAGTGTCATTGTTATAAGTACATTCCAGTTACATTGTTCATTGAAAATATCTTTGCTGAATTTGGTTGTACTTTGTTTATGGTTATAGATATGTTTAGCTAGATTACGGTGAGTTCTAATGGTATAAATTGGTATGTGATCAGTTATGCTATCTGTGAGGCAGTCTATTTTTATCAGTTTGTCTGATTTGTTTGCAAGGATCCACGGTAATATTGAGCATCTCCCTGAAGTTTTACTGATTACGGTGGGTGTGGTTATTAAATGTTTGAATTCTTACAAATTTATGGATTCAGTGGGATTAAAGGAATTTATGAGTTGCCAATCTATATTCAAGTCTCTCGAGTACTAGAGCTTTATGGTTAATTTGTTGCAAAATGCAATACAGGATGTTTTCAGCAGTATCAATGTTATTCCCTGGTGGCATACAAATTGCTTTTAACCATATGGTTTTCCTACTGTTGATTTTTAGGAGTATTAATAGAAGTTCAACATTGTTAAATCTGGGTAATTCCTGTGAAGTAAGGTGATGGTTAGGGACTTTTTATAGATGACTGCTACTCTGCATACACACTTGTTTTGTCTGTCATGCCTGAGTATATTACATCCTGGAGGGGTGATCTCATTATCCTTATTTCTTTTTAACCCGGTTTCGCTAGCTATGACTACATCAGCAGTGTAATGTGGAATGGAGGCATGGATGCCATGGATTTTACTGCACATACTTCTTAGGTTCATAGGTTGCCCCCCCCCCCAAAAAAAAAAAAAAAAAAAAAAAAAAAAATCAGCAAAATAATGAGAAAAAGTAAGCCAAAATGCGTGAATTTAGCTCAGGAAAAATAAAATACTGGCTCAGAACTGAGAGTGGTTACACAAGTGTCTGGAGTAAAGGAGAAATTAACTTAAGGAAGGGAGACAGTGGACTGCTAAAGACAATCATAGGTTCATAGGTTGGTACTAGGCTATCGGCCCTAGGGCCTACACAAGCCTAGCCATAACAATTTCCTGGCTATTTCTTTCCACACTATTTACTTCTCTGGACCCCCTGTCTAGCAGGGCGACTGACGTGATCCCTGGGGTAAATTTCCTTTCTCCCATCCAATCGTCAAGGTTCCTTTTGAAGAGGGCCAAAGAGCCACTCTGCTTGACATGTACGGGCAGTCTATTCCAGAGTCTGGGGAGTCTCTGGGTCAGGAACCTATCCCTCCAGTGTGTTTTGTTTATTGTGATGACAAGGTTTAGATCCCTAGAGTGTGTGGCCCTGAGGGATTGGGATTTCTTTAACTGTACAATGTCCAACAGCTCTGGGTTTGACATGGCCTTGTATGTTAAGCAGAGATCGCCTCAGAGTAGACTATATGCGACAAGAGTACAGCTGGAGTTTAAGGGGGTCAACGTATGGCATCTGCTTTAGGCCTGTGATTCTTTTAGTGAGGTATTTCTGTAGCCTTTCCAGTTGGTGCAGATGTCTTGAGAGGTACATACCAAACGGGGCGTTGTATTCTATAATGGGTCTAATGAGGGATGAGTACAGTGGGACAATGAGCTCTTTTTGGATGAAAAGTCCTTAGTGATGAGGTGTGCCACATAGGATTTTGTGGCGATGTGGTTATCGAAGGTAAGACCACTGTCCACCTGTGTCCATAAGTCTCTTAACACACTTTCACTGTTTAGTGTACTGCCACCTATGTGGTAATTCACAGGTACATGTTTTTTCCCAAAGGGGATAACTATACATGTCTTGGCATTGAGCTTGAGCCCATGGCTCTGGCACCAAGCATCTGTTTCTGTAAGGCCCTTTTGTAGAGTATCCACATCATTTGGAGATTCAATAATGCTCCCAGTTTGCAGTCATCTGCGAACTTTGTTAGCCAGAGTCCCTTAGTGTTGGCCTGCACTTCAGAGAAGTAGATGCCAAACAAGACCGGACCCAGGGCTGAACCCTGAGGTACTCCACTTGTCTGGAGCTGGATTTGGAGTCGGCTACTTTTACAGTGTGGGTTCTGTCAGTAAGCCAGTTGGCAATCCAAGTGATGTAGGGACGAATGCCCAGCTTAGTAAGTCTATCTATGATTCCAGGGTGGGGGATGGTGTCAAAGGCCTTGGCGAGATCCAGATAGGCTGTGTGGACCGCCTTACCCTCGTCCACGGCTCTGGAGACTGATTTGAAGAAGTGAATCAGGTTCAGGAGACAACATCGGCCCTTCACGAACCCAAACTGGGTGGGGTCCAGTGTTTGAAAGTTGCCAATGTCTTTGTTTATCAATTCCATGATAATATGTTCCATGGCCTTGCAGATCAGGCTCATGAGACTGATGGGGTGGTAGTTCCCAGGATCCAAGGTGGATCCCCCCCCTTGTGGAGTGGGATAACTGTAGCTGTGCGCCACTCAGTGGCCACAAAGCCTGAGGTGAGGCTATGATTAAACATGACACTTAGGTGAGGTGCCAGTTCATTTTGTAGTTCATGTAGTACACAGCCCGGGATGTCATCTGGTCCTATGGATGCTGTATTC
The DNA here is from genome assembly GCF_019279795.1 of Protopterus annectens. Taxonomy (NCBI): domain Eukaryota; kingdom Metazoa; phylum Chordata; order Ceratodontiformes; family Protopteridae; genus Protopterus; species Protopterus annectens. The sequence continues at coordinate 1,097,372,051 of NC_056729.1, read as the reverse complement.
TTAGCACACAGGTAATAAACACACTCTCCAAAGCTGTTATTACCAGAATTTGTCAATCTTCCAGTACTGAGATGGGCCATTTAGGGGGTGAGAGGGGGGTGAAGTTGGCAGTGAACTGATCTGCCAGGATATTGGCAATATCCTTGCGATCAGTATATTTAATGCCATTCTGTTGTAGCTCAGCGCAGATCTGAGCATTGCCGTTTAGATTCTAGACATAGTTATGGAATGTCTTGTGGTGGTCCTTGGAATCTTTGGCAATTTTATTTTCATAACTAGCTTTGGAGGATTTTATGAGAGATCTCAGCTTCTTACGGAGGCTGGTAAGGGAGTTTTTTGCATTTTGGGATCTTCATCTTTTCTGCAACAGTTTCTTCTTTTTGTTGTAAAGTTTGTTTATGGCAGGGGACTGCTGGCTTCCTTTTTTTGGAGGAGAGCATCTTGGTTCTATTTGGGATGGCACGATTCATGCATGAGTGGATGTGCTTGTACTGTGCCTTAGTGTAGGATTCAGCAGTCGAACTTTCAGTTCCCGGTCTGCATGGGTGTCATGAAGTTTGTCACTTCTGACTTGAGTAGCATGAAGTTGGCTCTGGAGAAGTTTTTTATGGAGGTTTCCTTACTGGGGGGTGGGGGTGGGATGTGGATGTTAAGGGTGATTACCTTATGGTCAGACCTGACCAACGAGGGGGTGACCATAGGTGTGGAGCATCGATTTTCCATGTTGGTAATGACCAGGTCTAGGATATTGGAGCCCCAGGTGGGACTATGGATTAGCTGATCCAGGGCGTTGGAATTTATGAATTCCAAGAACCATTGGGCAAAGGTGTTGGTACACGAGTAGTTTTCCCAGTTAATGGCAGGGTAGTTGAAATCACCCAGTATTAGGGTGTTTGGTTGTATCTTAATATTTTCCACTATGTTTAGAAAGGTGTAGCGAGAATCTTGGGCATGGTGGGGGATCTGTAGTAAGCTACAATTTGGATTGCAGTCTTACCTAGTGTTAGTTGCACCTGGAGAATTTCAGACGCATTGTGTTGGGCAACTAGCCTGGTGGTGTGAATATCCTTAGTGAATATGGACAATCCTCCATCTTTATTGTTTCGGTCCTGGTTTGGTGGCCGAAAAGTGTGGTAAGAGTTGTAGTCTGGTATTGCAGGGGTGCTCTCTGGAACCTTGAGCCAGGACTCTGTTACTGCACAGATATCTATGTTCTCCATTTTTAGGAGTGCTTCGAGAGAGTGCATTTTGAGGTTTAGACTTCTAGCATGGAGTAGCATTACCTTCAGAATTTGCATGCTTGTACCTGTTACAGTGCTGGTATTGTACTTTGAACTTTGCCTAAAAAAAGGCACTATAGGGGTGGCAAGAGCCTTAGCCAGTAACCTGAATCACAGGGGTTACAGGTGCAGACCATCTCTGGCAAAGCATCGTGGTCTGTCGATCATGTCGTCCCAGGCAGACAGATACTGGATCCCCTTTGAATGACACTAGAAGCCTAGCCAATTGTTAAAGTCAATCATTTTGTCCTTGTATACCAATCAATGGAGCCCAGCTGGAAAAACAGAATACCAATGGGACTGCTGTGGTCTAAGAAAATGGAGCTACTACAGTGGACAAAAGTCTGTTTTAGGCTGAAAAAATATTTATAATTTACATAAAAACATAGCCCACGTCACAGTTATATACATATCTTTTTGCTTGCAGGGACACTTCTACAGAAACATAAAACACAAAACACACTTTACCTGAAAGAGGTAGCTGAATGCACTGAGTCAAATATGACTGTGCACAAATACTGGCTCAGCGCTGAAAGTGGTTTTATAACTATCTCAGGCAAGGAAAAACAAGACAGTAAGGGAGACCAAGGGTGACTTCCTTGAAGGTATGCAGTTCCACTGAAGAAAGACAGGAGGATACAAATAATGGGAGCAGCAAGTCTAGAAGAAGTGAAGAAAATATAAGAGAAAAAAAAAAAAAAAAACATACGAGTAAGAACATTAAGAGCAAACTTCAGTGTCTGGTTAGGAAGCAGAGAGTAAAATCTGACCAGCAGGATGTCTGTGGAGAAGAGTTTACATACTATAAGGCTATTGCTTACACACTAGGACACAGACGCCTTCGTCTTCAGACTAGTCACTGTGTAGGCTAAAATACATGTAGAAGACTGGCTATCTAACACTTACTTACAGCACAAGGGCAGAGGTGGTACAGAGTCTGTCCAAACTAAATGATGGGTGGGTTGAGTGAACTTAGACTGCCTTTTGGATAAGCCTGCTGTGTGCATGCTTTAGGAATGTTTCCAATGAACTGTGCAACTCCCTTGCACCCTGCTGTAGAGAGATAACGAATGAAGGAAAATGAGAACAAGTTTGTTTTTCTGCTGTTGCAAAGACCTAGAGCCAAAACGTAGGTGTATGTTGTAAGTGGAGTCAAGATGATTCACCCATAGAGACACCACACAAAGACTATGAGTGTCCTGGAGTACAATTTTATGACAGCGGTACTTGTGAAAGCCAGAAGATGTTTCCTTATTGTTCTCTATTTTACACTGAAGTCATAACTGGTAAATAAACTGCTACTATACTTAGTAACATTAAATCCAGTCAAACGCTAGAAAATCTAGCAAAAAGTTAACATTTAAATCCAGTAATCTATAGAAATCAAGCACTAGAAAACCTAGCTGATAAGAGACAACTCCAAATATTGCTAAAGTCACAAAACGGTGACATAGGCATGGGAAAACAAGAAAAAACAGAAAAGTCAAAATATGTGGACTGTGCTCAAGTTCAAAAAATAAACAGTCTCCAGTCTAATGTGTCCACATGGTAGAAGCAAAAGTGTCATCCATGAAACCAGTTCTGAAGAGGTCTTGTAAAGTGGTTGCTGTTCTTCTAGAAGAGGCATTCACAGATATTTTTATAGGTTTGCCATATGTCTCATAACAAAATTATATGCAATGTGGAAGCCAAAGAGAAAAGGATGCTTTAGTTTGGATGCCAATATTCTGGAGGAAAATTAAATAAAAATCTGTGAATCAGTTTGTACAATGTTTTCTGGACTACCAGACAGAAACAAAAAAAAAAACAAATGGACAGGTGGCAATGCTAATGCCATCCATGCAATGAAGCAAGTGGTCCCATGGTTAGTGCAATTACATAAGACAACACTAATTCACAGGTTCATAGCTGTTTACTAGGCTAACGACCACAACAACCTTTTTAAGTCTAGCCATGCATCCTCAATCTCTGACAAGTTCTCGTCACCTTGATAAGTGTTTGCAGGGGCTTGGGACATGAAACATTTACAAGCAGGAGCCTGGGAGATTAACCAATTACAGGCTCCCTGTGTCCATTAAAAACACAGGTGCCAAGCCAGGATGAATTTCCTGTTCCTCATCCAATTGCCCAAGTTACACTTGGATTGAGTTAGAGAGAAACTCTGCTTCACATGGATGGGGAGCCTGTTCCAGAGATGAGGTAGTCTCCAAGTTACATATGCCTGTCTCTTCACCAGGTACTATTTATATCACAGGCAAGGTTTAAGCTTTAGAATGGGTAATTCTGCTGCCATTTGTTTTGGTGATATGCAGAAGGTCCATCAGAGTTGGGCCTGACAATGCCTTGTATGCCAGGCTTAGATCTCCCCTCAACAGCCTGTGGGAAACAGAATACAGGGATTCTCATGCCATGTATTCTTTTAGAAAGGAATGTGGATGCTCAGGTTGTTGGATATGCCTGATTAGGTACATACTAAAGGGGGCATTGTACTCAATGACAGGTCTGATGAATGCTGTATACTATGGGGTGACTTCCTTGGACCTAGATGGCGTGCCTGTTTATAGGTTGCACAACACAGAATGATTTCCACACTACTATAGACATGTGATGGTCAAAAGCTAGATTATTGTGTGTGTGTGTGCCCCCAAGACTCTGGCTACTGGGTCAACTCTTGGGGATGTGCTGCCAACATGACTTTTAATAAGGGTAGATGACTTCCTGAAGGATACTATTATGCATTTCTTGGCATCTAGTTTTAGTCCATAGCTCTGACACTAGTTGTTTGTGTCAGCCCTTCCTGGAGAACATCTGTGTAGGTAGGGGATTTAACGACAGGTCTTAATTTGCAATCAACCTCAAATTTAGTCACCCAGAGGCCACTGGCATTGGCCTTGACTTCAGAGAAGTAAATTCCAAAAAGGAGCGGTCCCAGGACCGATCCCTGAGGGACTCTGCTTGCAACTGGCCTCTTTGTAGAGGTGGACTCCCCAGTTCCAACTTCCTGGGTCCTGTCTGTGAGCCAGCTGGCTATCCACTACGTGACATAAGGGTTTGTACCTAACTTCTTGAGTTTGTCAACAATGCCGACTAGGATATTGTGACAAATGCCTTGGTCTGGTCAAGGTTGGCAGTTGTGAACCATTTTGCCCTCATCCTTTGCTTTGTTGACCCTCTCAAAGAAATCCACCAGGTTGAGTAGGCATGATCCTCCCTTAAAGCCAAATTGGGTTGAGTGCAGTGTCTGGTGATTTCCCATGTCATTACTGATTATTTCCATGATAATTCTTTCCATGGCTTTGCATACGAGATTATTGAGACTTATGGGTCTGTAGTTTCCAGGGTCTACTGATGGTCAACCTTTGTGCAGAGAGATAACTGTTGCTTTTCTCGATTCATGAGGCATGAAGCCTGTTTGGAAATTAGTTAAATTAGCACTTTCAGACAGCCTGCTAGGTCATATTTTGTGCTATTCAGAAGGCATCCTGGGATATTGTCTGGGCCCAACAATACAGTGTTCTTGGCCTTAGGTAGAGCATTAAGGACCTGTTCCCTAGTGATAGCAGGGGGAGTCACATTTGGTATTTCCGAGGGAAGGGTGCAGGGGAGGGAAGCATAACGCTGGAGCTGAAATTGTCGGCCAGTAGGTTTGCTATATATTCTGGCTCAGTATAGCAGTTTCCATCAACGATGAGCTCTGCATGCAACTGTGTACTGCCTTTGAAGTTACGGACATAGCTAAAGAATGCCTGATGGTTGTCCTTGGCCTTAGATGTCAAACTTACCTCAAATTTGGCTTTGGTAGACTTTATTTGTCCCTCTGAGTTGTTTGTTTAGTTTTATGATAATGCTTTTATCCTGCCGAGTGCTGCACCTTCTAATTTATGCCATGATTTTCTTCCTTTTGTTATGCAGCCTCAATGTTGTGACTCCACCAGAGTGGCTTATTTTGTGGTTAGCTCTGTACTTCTTCCTGTTGGGTACAGCTGCCTCTATGCAGCTATTAACATGCTTGTATAGGGTTTCTATGAACAGTTACATGGAGGCAGCAGTGTTCTCATGGTTTATCGGGGCTTGAAATTTGCCAGGTTATCACTCAATAGTACAAAGTTAATTTTAGAATAGTTCTTGAATATTCCAGGGTTAGTTAAGGTTCCAGGTTTTATTTTTACTTCAAAGGAGACCATTCTGTAGTCCAACCTAACCAGAGAAGACATTATATTAGGGGGTGTGCAGCACTCTCCCATATTACTTAGGACCAGATCCAGTATGGTTGCACCCCTGGTCAGTGCACTGCCAATCTGGTCCAGAGAGTTTGTGTTTACAAAATCCAAGAATTTCTCTGCTTGTATTTTTGATGTTGTATAGGATTCCCAGTTAAAAGTGGAGTAATTAAAGTCACCCATGAACGATACTGGGTTGGATGGTGAGTGTTTGCAATACATTTAAATATATGGTACAAGTTACTAGAGTCAGAGGAGAACCTATAGTTTCCAAGGAAGTGGTATTGGATATAGCCTATGGTTATGTGAATGTGGAGAAGCTCTAGTACATTGTCCTGTTTGACCATCCTTGACATAGGTTCTTAGAGGATTTCTAGGCTAATGGCAAAAGAGCCTTACAGGTCTAACCAATAATACCCAGGATATGACGATATTATATCTTAATTCCCCAAATATGTGACGGATAGTAACAGGGTAGTGGATATTTGGATAAGTAAATAGAGATACCTTCATCTTTAGTCCCGGTATGTGTAGCAGCCGTTTTAAATGTGGGAAGGCATTATAACCTGGCACTGTTGGTATGCTCTCCACAGCTTGAAACCATGTCACAGTGACTGCACAGACGTCAGTGTTCTCTAGGGTGAAGAGAGTTTCTAGGGAGTGGAGTTTTTTTTTTGTTTAGACTCCACTCCAATTGATACACAAGAATACCCATGTTATCTTCTGCTGCATCCAATATTTTTTTTTAAAACTCTCCAAACGTATCCTATTGTCAATCAGTAATGGCAACTTTTAATATCTCGGTTATGGCTACTCCTGTTTATTCTGTTCCACTTTCATGTTTACTATCCTGTTTCTTATTCTTTCTTGTACCTTTCCAAGGCATTTCGCGGAGTGCTGCCTTTACTTTGTTCCACTTTTCCTGTTTCCCTTCTTGTATTACTTTTTTCCCCTACTATTCCAACCTTTATGCTAACCTTGCTGAAGGCTCTTGTTACTGTTACTCTCCTCATGCTGGTTGAAGTGCTCTTTCATCTCTATTAGCATCACTGCAATGTCACTGAGTTGCGTGAATGCTTCTCTGTGCACCAGTGCCTGGAATCCACTAGTGCCACTGACCTGCAGTAACCTTATTTTTTTCTTTACTTTTCCCATAGACTCCAGCCTCATATGTGCTCTGTTCAGACGCATGCAACAAATGGAAAACCCACAGAGATACTATACTAAAAACATACAAGGTCACAACAGTATGTCCCACCAGAACAGACTGAAATCCCTGTCACTATACTCCGTATATCACAGACTGTACAGCGGACACCCATGTCTGAAATACAAGCTAACCAATATTGATGAATTTACATCAGCAAATCATATGGCACCAGAAATACTCAGTGTAGGGATCTAAACCTCTTCTGTAACAATAACAGAATGGTTGAGATGGACAGTTTTATCTCACAAAGGATGCTGCTATGGAAAAGACTCCCCCATCCACTTAAAACAAAGCCCATCCCTATCCAGTATAACTTGGAAATGTGGATGAGAAACAGAAAATCTACCACAAGGTCGCCCCCTATATTACTAATGGGCAGAGGCAGCTCCTAAATGCTTTATCCCATGCATAGCCCCCCCTCCCAAATTATCTATGTCATGATCCCGGTTACTCTCACTAGAGGTAATATATAATTATTGACCATGGCATGGGTAAGACCAATCTATAACCAAATGGGATTGATTAATTCAAGCACGAAATGGGAAACGGCTAACCTGCCAATTACCTATGAACCTATAAGACTAAAGAGGTGGGTAAAAAGCATCTCTCATTTGCCTAAAATTATAAACTTTTAGCAACTTATATTTCTGCATTTTTTTCTCTTTTTAACTTTGTTTACCCCACCATACCTCAATCCCCTCCCTTTTAATTTTAGTAATACTTACTCTGCTTTAGCTTTTAGTCCCTTAACATAACATCAATTAGTACTTCATTGTGATGTGGATGCTGCTTGCCTTTGAGTTCCTGCTTTCTACAAGGGGTGCCATCTTGGATGCTACTTCATTCCTTCTATTTCTCCTGATAAGCTAGTCTAAGCTCATTAACAAAAGGCACATGTGTGTTTCTGAACAGGTTAGAAGTTGGGAACTTCAGAGATACAGCACTGCTGCTGTCTAAGGGACATGCTACTAAACCACCACAGATGTAACCAGTGTCTCTCTCTCCCCCACTGCTGTAAATGTAGTCCTGCAATAGAAGAATCTTTACAACCCTCTGTTGCTGTTGTTAGCCTGCACAGTTTTCATCCAACAGGAGATACATGGAACAACTACAATAATCCTAAACAATAGGAAAGAGCAGATTTTCTAGAGTTTCTGTGATTTAAAAAGCTTGTTTCAGCTACATACTGTACTTATTTTACTGCCTGCACTATAGCAAAGTTGTTTTTGTGTTTAGATTACCTGTTTAACTGTTGTGCATTTGAAGTGTTTTTTTGATTGCATCTGCTTTATTTTCTGAAAAAAAAATTATATTATATATATATATATATATATATATATATATATATAAATATATACACATATATATATATACACACACACACACACACATACTTGTTTTCCCGCCTTTCTAAGCTAGTTTAGTCCAGTTTTCAGGTTAGTGCTGAATTCAGGGCTATGTTACAAATTTCTGTGTTTGCCCATACCTTACTTGGATAGAAGGAAGTTTCTCTGTTCACTGCGAGAGAGGGAGCTTTGAGCAGCCTATCTTTTCCTGGAGGAGTGGTTTCAGCTCTGTAATTAGTAGTTTATTGGCCATTTTGGGCTAATTTTAATCTCTTTCATTTCCCTGCTATAAAACCCGCATTTGTGTGGTTTTGCATGCCGGGCAGCGCCAGTTAGCTAGGGTGCAAGTATTCCTGGCTCCACAAAGTCTACTCTTCAATTTTTCCCTTGAAACTAGACAAACTTTCAGCTTAAGCACTCAAATCATTCACATCTCATCCCTACACTTGCCCAAAACTCATAGCAAGCACTAATAAACCTTAGCACTAGACCCACCTATACTGTAGAGGAGAAAGCTCTCTATTCGACCTTACCAGCCAATCAGTAAAACAGTTCGCTGTTCCTATCCAGGCATGTCCAAAGGGCAGTTTCAGGTGTACTCTCCAGTCCAACTGGTGAATCTGGGCATTTTGAGGCAATGTTACAATTGCCTCATGTACACAGACAACCCTCTCCCCCTTCCACTAAACATGAATACATGCGAGAGATGCAGTTATACAGCCAAACTGGAGGCTAAGCTCTCTCAACCCAAGACTGGACCAGGCAGTCAAGAGGAGAAGGGAATTACTTGCATCACACCACCACTCTCACATAGGCCTATGAAACCAGCACTGGCAAAAAACACACAAATACACAAACATACTTGGAGGCTCTAAATAAAAATCTGCAAAAGCAGAGACCACCAAAGCAGACATCCAAGCAACCTCCACCCCCCCACACAAACCATGAAACACATACTTCTCAAAACCAGTGTGCCACACAATCACAGCCCTTAAGGCAAAATAACATACCCAACACACTAATAATAGGTGAGGCACACTGACGTCCCACTCACTAGACTGAACAAGGAGAAGGTTATTGTTAGTTGCCTGTCGGGTGCCAGGATCCGCTACATAACACAAGCACTCAGTCATATTTGTACTTGTTCTGGAGTGACCTATGTCATTGTCCATGTTGGTGTGAATGACCTGAGTCGTACCTCCCTGAATTATATGAAAAGAGACATGGAGGAGCTCTCTGATCACATAGCCCAGGCTAGCATGACCCTGACCCTGAGTAGCATCTTGCCCTCACCAAGAATGATACCACGGTATAGAGAAAAAAATTATCAACTTCAAAAATTGGCTAAGCTTCTGGTGTCATTCAAAGGGGATCCAGTGTCTGTCAGCCTGGGATGACATGCTCGACAAGCCACACAGCTTTGCTAGAGACGGCTTGCACCTTGTCACCCTTAGGCTTTCGAATACTGGCCAAGGCTCTTGCCACCCCCATAGTGCCTTTTTTAGGCAAGGCTCAAAAGACAAACCCACCGCCGTAAATAGCACGAGTAACAAAAAACTGAGGGTAATGCTGCTCAATGCCAGAAGTCTAAACCTCAAAATGCACGCACTCGAGGCGCTCCTCAGTATGGAGAAAAATTGATATATGTGCAGTTAACAGAAACCTGGTTTAAGGCTCCACAGAGCACCCCAGCACTACCAGGCAACAACTCATACCATACATTTCGGCCACAAAACCCAGACCGAAATACAAAAAGTGGGAAAGTGGGGGAGTATCCATATTCATCAAGGATACCCACACCTCCAGGTTAGTGGAACAGCACGATGCATCAGAGATCATCCACGTGCAACTAACAACGGGGAAACTGCTATTCAAATTATAGCTTGCTACAGATCACACCATGTCCCAGGACCCCCACTCAGCATTCCTGGAAACACTGGGAAACATAAAGGTCCTACCAAACACCCTGATATTGGGTGATTTCAATTATCCAAACATTAACTGGGAGAACTACTCAAGTACAAACTCCCTGGCCCAACATTTCCTAGAATTTATAAACTCAAACGCCCTGGATCAACTGGTTAACACCCCCACCAGAGGTGACACCATATTGGACCTGGTCATCACAAACCTGGACGACCGGTGTTCCACACCGGAAGTCAACCCCTCGCCGGTTAGATCTGACCATAAACTAATCACTCCGGATATCCACATTCCGCCACCACCCCCGGTCAAAGAAACCACCGTGAAAAACTTTTCAAAAGGAAACACCACGTTACTTAAGACCAAGGTGGGAAGTTTCAAAGCCCCCATGCGGATAACTCAGTCCAAGCTGCAAAATCCTTTACTAATGCACTCTACGGGCACCTACAAGAATGCATGGATCGTGCTATCCCAAACAAAACCAAGACTCACTTCTCCAAGAAAAGGAAACCAGTCTGGTGGACCCCTGCCATAAACAAGCTATACAATAGAAGGAGGAAACTAGCACAGAAAAGAGTAAAATCCCAAAAAGGGAAGACATCCCTAATCAGTATCAGCAAGAAACTATGTTCCCTTATAAGATCATCCAAGGCTAGCTTCAAAAGAAAAATTGCCATGGACTCCAAAGATAGCTAAAGAATCTAAAGAATGCCTTGTGGTTATGTCAAGAATCTAAGTGGCAATTCTCATATCTGCTCGGAGTTGGTGCAGAATGGCACAAAATACACTGAACCTACCGATATAGCCAACATCCTGGCAGACTGGTTCAGTGCAAATTTCACCCCCCTCTCACCCCCAAAAGGGCCCATAACTATACCAGAAGAATGTACTGCCCCTGAAATCAGACACTCAGGTTAAAACAGCCCTTTCCAAAGCCAAAAGCACAGCATTAATGGACGGTGTCCCAGGCTGCGTTCTAACACAAGCTCAAAGATGAACTAACCCCTCACCTAAACACACTGTTTAAACTCAGCCTCTCCACAGGCTACGTGCCCACAGAGTTGTGCACAGCAACGGTTATTCTGCTCCACAAAGGTGGAGCCACAAAGGACCCCAGGAACTATCGCCCTATAAGCCTGACTAGCTTGGCCTGCAAAGCTATGGAGCACATCATCATGGATCTCATTAACAGAGACATTGGAAACCTCCAAACACTGGACCCAACCCAGTTCAGCTTTGTTAAGGGCAGATCATGCATCCTAAACCTGGTGGATTTCTTTGTGACAGTTACCAAGGCTATAGACGAGGGAAAGGTGGTGCACACAGCCTACCTAGACCTTGCAAAGGCCTTCGACACTATTCCCCACTCGGGTATTATAGACAAGCTCACTAGTCTGAACATAAACCCCTACGTCATGAGATGGGTTGCCAACTGGCTCATGGACAGAACCCAAAGAGTTGCAAGAGCTAGATCTGACTCTAAACCTGTTACAAGTGGCGTTCCCCAGGGCTCAGTCCTAGGACCCCTCCTGTTCGGCATATACTTCTCAGAGGTACAGGCAATCACAGGAGGACTATGGCTCACCAAGTTCGCAGATGACTGCAAACAAGGGGGCTATAAGTGACTCTCCGGCTGACACAGACATCCTCCAAAAGGGTCTCACCGAGACAGATACCTGGTGTCAAAACCATGGTCTCAAGCTAAATGCCAAAAAGTGCATAGTCATCCCCTTTGGAAAAAACAAAGTACCCACAAACTACCACATAGGTGGTAGCCCCCTAAATACGGAAGACGTAATAAGGGATCTGGGGACCCAAGTAGATAGTAACCTCTCCTTTGATAATCACATTGCCAAAGTGGTTAGAAAAATCCTTCTGTGTGGCCCACCTAATCACAAAAGGGTTTGCATCCAGATCGAAAGAGGTCATTGGGCCCCTCTACGTATCACTCATCAGACCCATCATAGAGTACAATGCCCCATTTGGGATGTACCTTACAAGACACCTGCAACAACTGGAAAAACCACAGAAGTTCCTCACCAAGAGGATCACTGGTCTCAAGTAGATCCCTATGCAGCTCGACTGAAGAAACTCCAGCTGTACTCGGTTGCATACCACCTACTCAGAGGTGATCTCTGCCTGACATACAAGGCCATGTCCAACCCACAATTGATGGACATGCTCCACCTAAAGAAAACCGTATCCCCTCGAGCCACACGCTCCAGGGATCTAAACCTCACCACAACAATAAATAGGACATGCTGGAGGGATAGATTCCTGTCCCAGAGACTTCCCATGCACTAGAACAAGATTCCAATCTATATTAGGCAGAGCTCCTCGCTAACCCTCTTCAAGAGAAACCTTGATGAGTGGATGGGAAACAGTAAGTTTACCCCAGGGATCACTTCAATGGCTCTGCTGGACAGAGGCACAGGGAACTAATCTAAGAGGGCGGCAAAAGCCAACACATTCCGGCTAGGCTTATAAATGCCATTGGGCAGATAGCCTAGTACCTACCTATGAAACTATAAGATTTGGATACAGGCAGTGCCGGATTCTTCTGCCTTACTCAGAAGCTATTTTGCTATACTTAAAATGAAATGCTCTGTTCTGTCAGGTGTGAGGAAATAATTCAGCTTATAATGGTTCTTTTTTTTCCCCTTTGTCTCAGCACTTACACAAAAGTGTCACCAGGACATACTTATTCATTGCTGAAATAAACCTCCTAGCATGCCAGTATTAAGAGTTATAAACAGAACAATTTTTGGAAGTGGATGGATGTTGTCTGTGAGGAATGACTGTGAGGAATGACTGCAGTCTGCAAAGTACGACATAACTGATTTAGAGCACGTTATTTCAGCTAAATAGGTTCTTAAAAGTGCACACTAGATGGTTCTAAGAAGCATATGGGCATCCCTCAAGCCATAGCAACACAGAAATAAATAAACAAAAGAAAGAATAGTTGTGTAAAATCTTACCATAGCCATAGAGGTCTTTCTCTTCTATGTTGCAGCATTCTTTACATATAGGGTGCATTCTGCCCAAACAACCCAATGTCTGGCCTGTATACAAGAGCTTAGAGCCATGATGGCGAACCTATGACACGCATGTCAAAGGTGAGACACCATGACATTTTGGGTGACACACAAGCATTCACCAACACCCGAGTTATCAAACTAAATGAACAAAAATACAAGAAATATGTGACCCTGCACTTATTTATTAAAACTCAGCAAACAAAAACGTCATTAATTGATGTTAATCAAATGCAATGTGTTCCATATTTAAGTACGATTCAAAATTACTATTAAAAGTAGGGTAATTTTTTGGTGCACTATTTTAAGCCCAATTATCAGTGCGCATATCGTTTTATAAGTCACTGATTTTTCTTTTATTTTTATAATACATAGCAGCACACATGATTTGACTATTTTTTTAAATAAATGAATATGTAAAGAATTTTCTGTTTTGATCTGGGTGGGGGGGGGGGTGACACCAGCAGAGTCACGATAGGCATTTTCCGAATTTTTGACACACTGAGCCCAAAAGGTTTGCCATCACTGGCTCAGAGCCAATGCCTGTATGTGGGACATCGCACATAGACACAGACAACGTCAGCACGTACCATCTTCAGAATAAGAAAGCCCCACGAGGAAAACCCCTGTGGAGCCTAGGTAGATCATTCTAGGAAAGAGCAAGCTGTAGGGGGATGGCAGGAGGGGAAGAATACTGCAACATACAAGAGAAGAACATCTATGGTTATGGCAAGATTTTACACAACTATTCTATGTCCTTCTATTCATGCTGCAGTATTCTTTACATATGGGAGAGTGCCAGAGCTGAAAAGGGAACCCAGGGAGGAGGATAGAGAAGGGGAACTAAGAAAGCATTTTCCAATAATCCATGTGGAATTGCCCTAGCAAATCCTACTCTGGAAAAAGTGTCCAATTTGTAATGTTTAGTGAAGGTGTGAACAGATGACCAGGTGGCTGCTTCCAAGGTGGAATAGGCAGCTAGACCCTTGAAAAAGGCCCCAGAGGATGCAACTGACCTAGTGCCTTGATAGATGCTGATAAGGATTTTCCATGGAATTCATAGCAAAATACAATAGCCTTAGAAATCGATGTTGATATAGTTTGTTTGGACACAGGCAAGCCCAGAGGCCTGGAACGAATGACACAAAAAGTTTGTCAGACTTCCTGATAAGTTGTCTGTGCACATCTAAGGTGTATAAAATCCTCTCACTAGAGGACTGAGGTGAAGGGAAGAAGGTAGGCAATTGGATGGATTTATTAAGTGACAATTCGTTCACCACTTTTTGGCATGAAGGAATGGTTAGTTCTCAAGGATAACCTGTCCTTATGGAAAACCAGAAAGGGAACGGAAGCAGTTAATGCCTGAATTTTAGAAACCCTTCTGGCAGAGGTTAAGGCTAAAAGAAGCATGGTTTTCCATGTGCAAAACTTTAGGGGAGCAGAAGCTGCTATTTCAAAAGGGGCCTGGGTAAGTTTTTCTAGTACATAATTGAGATCCTAGGGAGGAGGAACTGATTTCCTGGAGGTGGGTCTTAAGTGTAGGACTCCATTTAAAAAAGCTCATCTTCTAGCCTAGAAGCTAGGGGAGGGCAGTCAAGGCAGAACAATGGACTTTAACTTAGGAGTAAGAAAGGCCACTGCTGAATAATTCACACAGGCAGGAAAGCACTAGCGGAATGTCCACACCAAAGGGATCCACTGTCCTTTTTTGGTACCAAATGGAAAATCTTCTCCACTTGGAAATATAAGATTTTGTAGTAGTGGGTTTCCTGGCCTCCTGCAAAACCCTTAGCATGTCCTTAGAGAACAGGTGCCTGAAAGGGATCAAAAATTGATCACCCACAGGGTCAGTGGAGAGTTAGCAAATGTGGGTGGATCAATGATCCCTTGTCCTGAGTGAGCAGTTCCAGCCGGTGAGGTAACTTGTAGTGATAAAAAACGTAGTAGGCCACACAAACTCCAAATGACAAAAACAGCAGCAGTGGGTTCAGGTACAAAAGCAGACTCACAGTTTAACCAAGAATTTATTCAGTAAAACCCACAAAAGGTGTATTCACATAAAAATCAAAAAGGTATAAACAGTATTCCAAGCACTTTCGTCTCTGGTGAATCAGAGACTTTTTCAAAGAAATTAGAAAACTGTTACTGTGCTCAATTTAAACAAACAGATCCACCCCCAATTAACATTGAACCAATAAAATAAAACCATATAATGAATATTCATAAAGTTCAAATATTCAACAATCACAGTACAATTCAACCACAGAACCCAGGTCATGATAAAAAACACACTAAAATGTACAGCAAATAACACACCAATCCCCAAAAATCATGCCCTTGTCAAAATAATATAGGTAAAAATGCTATTAATAAACATATACATACGTACATATAAAATGTAAAATTATATAAATGCATGTAAAAATGTATATCAATTCATTTATCTATTTAGTGCTTTTAACTTCAAGAAACAGGCTAAGGGTAGAGCATCATTGATACCCGGCCAGTTTATCGCATTAGTTTTAATCTGCCATAGTGCCTCGTTTTTCCAGTTGTAGGGTCCAGGGGCTAACCCCTTATGTCTATGTCTAAAACATAAATGTTAGAAAAATATGTATTAATGTGTGTATGTTTAATGCAAATTAGTAGTTAAAAGAGTTAACACGTTTTTCATTCTATTTTATATGCACTGTTTTATATACAAATTGTGTTTCATATGAGAACTGAAAAAGATGCTTTTTGAAACTGCAGTGTGCTTTCTGAAACTTGCAAGATGCCCTCTGACCTAGTAACTGCTAGCACAGCAATATTCATGTTTATGCCTTTTGGAAATGTACTTGAGAAGCAGGTGCTTATCTGCTAGGTCAGGAACGAATGAATGAACAATGCTATATCCTGTAAATGTAATGATTCTAAACAATCAGCTCTGTTCGAAGTATGAGAACATGTACAGCTGCAGAAGCTTAGAGATAAAGTAGACAAAGGATTATTAGAGAAATGAACTGCTAGCTTTGTGCTTGAATTAGCCATAGTACCTTGAATGGTAACATAACATGCATCTAACCGGTGGTAACCAAGGCCACGTTGTCTTCCTTAGGAAGTTTCTCACAAAAATTGATAAATCAGCAGAAATTCATGAGAATGGTGGTCAACAAGTGATGATGAAAAGACTTGTAACTTGCTACGTCTGCTTGGAAGGCAATGTCTTATTAGAAAGTGTATAAAAATGAAAGCATTTCCTGTTTCTAGTTAGACAAACTCTGTAATAGCATGTTTTTGTCTCCTTGCTGCAAGATTAAAGCGCCTTAACCTGAACCTACAGTGTTTTGATAATTTTTAAAGTATATTTTTCCTTTGACAGTTTGGTCCTTCGGACCGGATTTCAAAAGGTAATGCGAGGGCTGATACAGCTGCAAAGCAGGCAGCTTCAGAAGTTTTTCTTTTGAGTGAGGAATTACAACCCTCTGAGATTTTAGATTTAGAAATGTTAAAAACAATGCAGACACTTACTACAAATGTAGAAAAACAAAAGTGGATAAAATGAGGAGCAATCCTTGAGAAGGGACTGTACATCTCCAAAGAAAAGAAACCAATTCTACCATCTAACTTGTTTAGATATGCAGCTTTGTTGAGCCATGGGCAGAGCCATGTCTCAACAGGGGGGATGGTACAGTTAGTGAATCGAGTGTTTACGACGTATGGATTTACTAATTATACAAAAAATTTTTGTGCAGCATGCCATGTTTGTAACAAGCTTCATGCACAAGGGGCATTGAAGCCTAAACAAGGGAGTTTCCCTACACCATCGTATCAGTTTCATACTATTTGTATGGATTTTATAGAACTGAACAAATGTGAAAATAAAAAGTACTGTCTTGTCATTATAGATATGTTTTCCAAATGGGTGGAAGCTTTTCCAACTAAAAATCCAGATGCAGCTACTGTTGCAAAGGTCCTTGTTAAAGAAATTATACCCAGATTTGGCATACCGGAGAAGATTTATAGTGACAATGGTACACATTTTGTAAACCAAACAATACAACAACTTAGTCGCTATTTCGGGATATCATTGAAAAACCACTGTATGACACCCCAATCTGCAGGATTAGTAGAGAGGCACAATGGGGTGTTGAAGAATAAGCTTAGGAAATTGATTAGTGAGACACAAGAACTGGGTGCACTGTTTACCTCTAGCACTGTTGAGCATGAGAACTGTTCCAAATGCAAAGGGATTAACTCCTTTTGAAATTTTGTTTGGGAGGGCATATTATACACCTCAGTGGAAACCTCTCATGTCTGCAGAGCAGGAGGCTGACAGTTCACTTGCAGGGTATATGAGGCAATTTTTGAATAACAAACTTTTGCAGTTAAATTCTGTTTTAGATAAAGAGCAACCGAAACTGGAAGCAGCAGTAGCCCCAGGCACCTGGGTCTGGGTGAAGATTGTGAAGAAAAAGAACTGGAGTTCTCTGAAGTGGGAAGGGCCGTACCAGGTACTACTGTCGACACCCACTGCAGTCAAGATCGCGGAGCGAGCACCCTGGATTCATTTAACACACTGTAAATTGGTTAAGAACTTTGAACTGGACAAAAACCTTGTTACTGTTGTACAACGAGAACAAAATGGCCAGATATGGAGTGAATAGAGACATTGAGCAACCTCAGAAAGCTTGCATGATCATTTTGATAGCTTTGCTAATTACATTGTTCTTCTTGTTGTGGCCTTTCCTTTTTCCTGCGGCCTTTCCTTTTTCCTGCCACAAGAGTTGAACTGATTAAACGTGATTAAACGTGATGAGCCAAACAGACTGGCATCCAAACTTAACACTTATCAGGCGATTATACATGTGTATGCTGAGACTTTTAATGTTTCGAACTGCTGGGTCTGCACGGCCATACCAACAGCATACGGGGGGGGGGTTATTAATGACTATCCCCCTAGGGGTCAATGAGACCTGGGAAATCTGGTTTTTGACACTGTAGCTATTAAAGCATATGATAAGGTAGCACTGTATTTGCCTGTTAATCAAATGCAATGTGTTCCATATTTAAGTACGATTCAAAATTACTATTAAAAGTAGGGTAATTTTTGGTGCACTATTTTAAGCCCAATTATCAGTGCTATATCGTTTTATAAGTCACTGATTTTTCTTTTATTTTTATAATACATAGCAGCACACATGATTTGACTATTTTTTTAAATAAATGAATATGTAAAGAATTTTCTGTTTTGATCTGGGTGGGGGGGGGGGTGACACCAGCAGAGTCACGATAGGCATTTTCCGAATTTTTGACACACTGAGCCCAAAAGGTTTGCCATCACTGGCTCAGAGCCAATGCCTGTATGTGGGACATCGCACATAG
The DNA here is from genome assembly GCF_019279795.1 of Protopterus annectens. NCBI lineage: Eukaryota > Metazoa > Chordata > Ceratodontiformes > Protopteridae > Protopterus > Protopterus annectens. The sequence continues at coordinate 1,097,353,673 of NC_056729.1, read as the reverse complement.
ACACAGACAACGTCAGCACGTACCATCTTCAGAATAAGAAAGCCCCACGAGGAAAACCCCTGTGGAGCCTAGGTAGATCATTCTAGGAAAGAGCAAGCTGTAGGGGGATGGCAGGAGGGGAAGAATACTGCAACATACAAGAGAAGAACATCTATGGTTATGGCAAGATTTTACACAACTATTCTATGTCCTTCTATTCATGCTGCAGTATTCTTTACATATGGGAGAGTGCCAGAGCTGAAAAGGGAACCCAGGAGGAGGATAGAGAAGGAACTAAGAAAGCATTTTCCAATAATCCATGTGGAATTGCCCTAGCAAATCCTACTCTGGAAACAGTGTCCAATTTGTAATGTTTAGTGAAGGTGTGAACAGATGACCAGGTGGCTGCTTCCAAGGTGGAATAGGCAGCTAGACCCTTGAAAAAGGCCCCAGAGGATGCAACTGACCTAGTGCCTTGATAGATGCTGATAAGGATTTTCCATGGAATTCATAGCAAAATACAATAGCCTTAGAAATCGATGTTGATATAGTTTGTTTGGACACAGGCAAGCCCAGAGGCCTGGAACGAATGACACAAAAAGTTTGTCAGACTTCCTGATAAGTTGTCTGTGCACGTCTAAGGTGTATAAAATCCTCTCACTAGAGGACTGAGGTGAAGGGAAGAAGGTAGGCAATTGGATGGATTTATTAAGTGACAATTCGTTCACCACTTTTTGGCATGAAGGAATGGTTAGTTCTCAAGGATAACCTGTCCTTATGGAAAACCAGAAAGGGAACGGAAGCAGTTAATGCCTGAATTTTAGAAACCCTTCTGGCAGAGGTTAAGGCTAAAAGAAGCATGGTTTTCCATGTGCAAAACTTTAGGGAAGCAGAAGCTGCTATTTCAAAAGGGGCCTGGGTAAGTTTTTCTAGTACATAATTGAGATCCTAGGGAGGAGGAACTGATTTCCTGGAGGTGGGTCTTAAGTGTAGGACTCCATTTAAAAAAGCTCATCTTCTAGCCTAGAAGCTAGGGGAGGGCAGTCAAGGCAGAACAATGGACTTTAACTTAGGAGTAAGAAAGGCCACTGCTGAATAATTCACACAGGCAGGAAAGCACTAGCGGAATGTCCACACCAAAGGGATCCACTGTCCTTTTTTGGTACCAAATGGAAAATCTTCTCCACTTGGAAATATAAGATTTTCTAGTAGTGGGTTTCCTGGCCTCCTGCAAAACCCTTAGCATGTCCTTAGAGAACAGGTGCCTGAAAGGGATCAAAAATTGATCACCCACAGGGTCAGTGGAGAGTTAGCAAATGTGGGTGGATCAATGATCCCTTGTCCTGAGTGAGCAGTTCCAGCCGGTGAGGTAACTTGTAGTGATAAAAAACGTAGTAGGCCACACAAACTCCAAATGACAAAAACAGCAGCAGTGGGTTCAGGTACAAAAGCAGACTCGCAGTTTAACCAAGAATTTATTCAGTAAAACCCACAAAAGGTGTATTCACATAAAAATCAAAAAGGTATAAACAGTATTCCAAGTGCTTTCGTCTCTGGTGAATCAGAGACATTTTCAAGGAAATTAGAAACATGTTACTGAGCTCAATTTAAACAAACAGATCCACCCCAATTAACATTGAACCAATAGAATAAAACCATATAATGAATATTCATAAAGTTCAAATATTCAACAATCACAGTACAATTCAACCACAGAACCCAGGTCATGATAAAAAACACACTAAAATGTACAGCAAATAACACACCAATCCCCAAAAATCATGCCCTTGTCAAAATAGTATAGGTAAAAATGCTATTAATAAACATATACATACCGCATATAAAATGTAAAATTATATAAATGCATGTAAAAATGTATATCAATTCATTTATCTATTTAGTGCTTTTAACTTCAAGAAACAGGCTAAGGGTAGAGCATCATTGATACCCGGCCAGTTTATCGCATTAGTTTTAATCTGCCATAGTGCCTCGTTTTTCCAGTTGTAGGGTCCAGGGGCTAACCCCTTATGTCTATGTCTAAAACATAAATGTTAGAAAAATATGTATTAATGTGTGTATGTTTAATGCAAATTAGTAGTTAGAGTTAAGACGTTTTTCATTCTATTTTATATGCACTGTTTTATATACAAATTGAGTTTCATATGAGAACTGAAAAAGATGCTTTTTTGAAACTGCAGTGTGCTTTCTGAAACTTGCAGGATGCCCTCTGACCTAGTAACTGCTAGCACAGCAATATTCATGTTTATGCCTTTTGGAAATGTACTTGAGAAGCAGGTGCTTATATGCTAGGTCAGGAACGAATGAATGAACAATGCTATATCCTGTATATGTAATGATTCTAAACAAGCAGCTCTGTTCGAAGTGAACATGTACAGCTGCAGAAGCTTAGAGATAAAGTAGACAAAGGATTATTAGAGAAATGAACTGCTAGCTTTGTGCTTGAATTAGCCATAGTACCTTGAATGGTAACATAACATGCATCTAACCTGTGGTAACCAAGGCCACGTTGTTTTCCTTAGGAAGTTTCTCACAAAAATTGATAAATCAGCAGAAATTCATGAGAATGGTGGTCAACAAGTGATGATGAAAAGACTTGTAACTTGCTACGTCAGCTTGGTAGGCAAGGTCTTATTAGAAAGTGTATAAAAATGAAAGCATTTCCTGTTTCTAGTTAGACAAACTCTGTAATAGCACGTTTTTGTCTCCTTGCTGCAAGATTAAAGTGCCTTAACCTGAACCTTTTGATAATTTTTAAAGTATATTTTTCCTTTGACAATCAATTATAGTCAATTTAAAATCATGCCCCTCATACTCCTTACAGTGTTTAGTGAGAACATTCGTCTCTTTGCCTATCCTAATGTCCCTTAAATGCTCATATATCCTACATCTTAATCTCTTTTCCGTTTTCCCCTTTGTAGAAAGCGGGACAATCCATACATAGGGCACATTTGCCTAACCTAATGTCCCTTAAATGCTCATATATCCTACATCTTAATCTCTTTTCTGTTTTCCCGATGTAGAAAGTGGGACAAACCATACATAGAGCACAGTATACCAACCTTGCAGTTTGGCATGTGGTCTTCCTTCTCAGTTCTATAGTAACCCATTGATAACGCAAGATGAGCCCTCAAGAATGTTTGTGCAAGATGAACAATCCCCACATTTCCTCATGTAACCAGTCATAGGTCCCCTCTTACAAGATTCAAGGACATTTTTAAGCGTCCTATACCTTCTGTATACGACATTCGGTCTCTCACCCACCCATTGTTGAATGTCATTACAGGATGCAATAACAACCCAATTCTTATATAAGATATCCATAATTAATTTACTGGACCTATTATAGGTCGTAACTAGAGCTCATCTTGATTGTGTTACTCCTACGGCCCTTTCGGTTCCATTCTGGTCCACAATGACCAAGATAGAGTCATCTGTCATCAGCATTCACATCAATGATTATTGCATGAATACTGTAGAACGTACATCCGTTTTTTGGATGACATTTTTATTTTTTGGGTGGGTCCAAGTGATAAGATTACAAATTTTTAGATTTTATGAACAACTAGACACAATTTCTACATTTTACTTGCAGTTTCGAAACTAGTTAAGAATAGGTCCAGGAAGGTTTTTCAATCTGAAATCTTTTGTAAACACATATTTGAATAGTTTCCTTCACTCTGATAGTGGTCATTCTTATAAATAAAAGGGGGTGGTAAAAGGTCAGCTGGTTAGGGCTGCCCGAATTGTTACCTCTTTTGATGCATTTTTAAATGAATGTGAACTGTTAAAGGAATTTTTTTTGAGAAGGGGTTATCCTAACTCACTTGTGAATGAGGTCTTTGAGGTTTTGAATAAGAGGGAGAAAGGTTATTTTCATGGCTATCCTTTATCAGAATGTGGATGAAACTTGCTTGATCAATATACCCAATGTTAACAAGGAGAACAATAGGACCACAGGAGTAACCTATGGAGATTCTACATGTGTTACGACCTATTATGGGCCCAATAAATTAGTCATTGAAATGAATGCTGACGACACAGATGACTCGAACTTGGTCACTGCGGATCAGAATGGAATCGAAAGGGCCGTAGAAGTAACACAGTCGAGATCAGCTCTAGTTACGACCTATAATAGGTCCAGTAAATTAATTATGCATATCTTATATAAGAATTGGGTAGTTATTGCATCCTGTAAAGGCATTTGACAATGGGTGGCTGAGAGACAGAATGTTAGATACAGAAGGGGTAGGATACTTAAAAATGTCCTTGAATCTTGTAAGAGGGGACCTATGACTGGTTACATGAGGAAATGTGGGGCTTGTTCAACTTGCACACATATTCTTGAGGGCTTGTCTTGCGTTATCAATGGGGTTACTATAGAACTGAGAAGGAAGACCACATGCCAAACTGAAAGGGTGGTATATTGTGCCCTATATGTATGGTTTGTCCCACTTTCTACATTGGGAAAATGGAAAGGAGATTAAGATGCAGGATATATCAGCATTTAAGGGACATTAGGTTAGGCAAAGATACGAATGCTCTCGCTAAACACTGTAAGGAGTATGAGGGGCATGATTTTAAATTGACGATAACTGAGGTTTTAGACACAGACTCAAGGGGTGGCTCCTGGACCCTACAACTGGAGAAACAAGAGGCACTATGGCAGATTAAAACTAATCCGATAAACTGGCCAAGTCTCAATGATGCTCTATCCTTAGCCTGTTTCTTGAAGTTAAAAGCATTAAATAGATAAATTAATTGATATACATTTTTTACATGTATTTATATAATTTTACATTTTATATGTACATATGTATATGTTTATTAATAGCATTTTTACTTATACTATTTTGACAAGGTCATGATTTTTGGGGATTGGCATGTTATTTGCTGTACATTTTAGTGTGCTTTATCAGGACATGGGTTCAGTGGTTGAATTGTACTGTGATTGTTGAATATTTATGAACTTTATAAATATTCATTATAATGTTTTATTTTATTGGTTCAATGTTAATTGGGGGTGGATCTGTTTGTTTAAATTGAGCTCAGTAACAGTTTTCTAATTTCCTTGAAAAAGTCTCTGATTCACCAGAGATGAAAGCGCTTGGAATACTGTTTATACCTTTTGGATTTTTATGTGACTACACCTTTTGTGTGTTTTATTGAATAAATTATTGGATAAACTGCAAGTCGGCTTTTGTACCCGAACCCACTGCTGCTGTTTTTGTAACTTGTAGTGATGACCCTTGGCTAACTGCAGAAGAGGGAACCAGTGCTGTCTTGGCCAAAAGGGAGTCACTAGCAAGAAGGACTTTCTGAATTAAGGGGAAGGGGGGATTGCATAGAGAAACCTCCTGTTCCATGAGAATGAGAGGACGTCCACCTTCCACACTTGAGAATGAGGGATCCTGCCACAGAAGCAAGGAAGTTGTCTGTTCAAACAAGAGGCAGATAGGTCCAGTAAGTACACCACTGGTGAACTAGGTTCAGGAACACATCCCTGTGGAGCATCCACTCATGAGACTGTGTCATGGACCCGCTTAATGCATCTGCCACAGAGTTCTGTGCTGAAGGAAGGTACACAGCATGCACAGCTACCTTGTATAAAACAGCCAATTCCCTAGCCTTAATGGCCAAACGACAGAGGAAATGAGATTTTGTGTCCCCCTGCTTGTTTATGTACCAAAGGACTGTGATATTGTCTGTAAGGATCTGTAGGGGTCCTGGCATGAACAGAATGTGAAGGTCTGTAAGGCTAAAAGTAACGTTCTCATTTCCCTGATGTTGATATGTTCTTTCCTTTGAGCAGGGGAAAAAGGCCTTGAACTTTCTGTGAAGCAAAGGTTGCTCCCCACCCCAAGTCTGAGGCATATGTGAAGAGTTGCAGAGCTGGTTGAGGAACCTGTAGAGGAAGGCCAGGGTTCTGAATGACTTGCTGCATCCACCAACCGAACTCTGCTTTCAAGCAGGGAAGGAGGGGAATCATGACATCTAAAGGATAAGCATGTTGGGACCAAACGGTCTTGAGAAACCAGTGGAACTTTCTCATGTGTAGCTTTACAAAGGGCAGTAGGGGAATAGTGGAGACCATAAACCCCAGCAGTCTCAGAAACTCCCTGGCCATTATGGAAGGAACAGGCAGAAGAGCCTCCATGAATGCCCTGAGATAGGCTGCTTTCTCCACACTGAGAAAAAACATCATCAAATCTGTGCAAAACCTGCACCCCCAGGAAGACAAGATTCTGACTTGGTGTGAGACAAGAGTTTTTGAGATTTATTATAAAAATCCAGTGCCTCCACAAAGTGAATGGCTAAGTTCAAATGTTGATTTAAGACGTCTGGACTGCTGGTTAAAAACAGATAATCTTCTAAATATGGGTAAAATTGAATTCCTTTCAGCCTTAAGTATACAATAGCTGTGGCTAGGCACTTTGTGAATAGCCTTGGAGCAATAGAAAGACCAAAGGGCAAGGCAGTACATTGAAAGTGCAAAGAACCCACCAAGAAGTGCAAACATTTTTTAAAGAGGGGGTGTATGGGGATATGCAGGTATGCATCCTTGAGATGCAGAGAAGCTAAGAAAGCTTGAGGGGGGACTGGGGGCAAAAAAGAGTAGGTAGGGATAGCATTCTGAAGGAAAGCACCACCAGGAAGGTGTTCATCTAGAAAGTCCACCAAGGACCATCTTTCCTTGGAACTAGAAACATTCTAGAGTAAAAGCCCCTTCCCTGCTAGTCTTGAGGGACAGACTGAAAGGTGCCTTGTTTGGAAAGTTGATCCAGAATCAAGGGAAATTGATGCAGTTGACTGGAGGGAGGTTGAGGAATTCCCCAGAAGGGAGGGTCTTCCAAGTCATAAAATATCCATTTTAGATGTCCTGGGTGATCTCCATCCAAGCTCTTAGGGGAAAGGGGGAGGAGAAGGGACAGAGGGGTATGAATTGCAAGAGGGTACAAGGTGTCACAGAGGATGTTTTAGCTAAAAGGACTGACAAGGAGGGGCCACAACAGCAGCTGTAGTAGTGACAGCCTTGGCCTGTGGGTGCCTCCTGGAAGACTTGCAGGGTCTAGCTCCAGAAGGAGCAGAAGTGGAGGAAAGAGAATGTTTCCTAACAAAGAACATCTTGGGCAGGGAAATTTCTATGAAATTTTGGAAGTAGTGAAACCAGAAGGTGTTTCAAATGAGTCCCTTACCTTTTTCCTGCAGTGACTTAAACAACTCTGCAGCTTTTCCAAACAGTGAGGAATTGCCAAGAGGAGCATCAAGCAATTTTGTCTTGACATCATCGGGAAATGCCTGGAGATGAAGGCAGGGATGTGTTCTTAGAAGAGAAGCAGAAGCTGCTGCTCTGGCAGAGACCTCCACTGCATCGTGACTACATTTGATAGAGTGTCTAGTTACTAGAGAGAAGGATGATAGGAAAGCAAGAGCCAGACATTTAGCCTCTGAATCTGGCAATGAGGAAATTGCTTGGGTGGCCTGAGTAAGCAAGGCTGGAGCATACCTGGACATGTGTCTGATAATTAAATTGTCCTGATAGCCAAGGTAGAAGAGGTATATAGCTTCTTGCCCAACCTTTCCAAAATTTTACTTTCCTTCTCAGAAGGGAATAACTTGGTAGAAGGTGATAACCATGAGGACTTATCTGAGGTAATGGATACCACAGCATGATCAGCTGAGGGGCAAGAAATTTTCAATCCTCGGGGACCTCATAGAAACAATCAGGTCTCTTTGGAGCAGGGGCTTGGGAGTCAGAGGTCTTAGATGTAGCCTTGAAAACATCTAAAATGGCTAGCAGAACTGGGAGGACTGCTGAAAATGCACGGTCCTCCAGCTGTAGAAGCTCATAGCTCTTCAGTTCTGAAATTTGAGAAGAATCCCACTTGAAAAACTACCTCATTTTATTACTAAAGTTTCCCCAAAGGAAAGCCCGTCCATGGGAGAATCCCCCCTATTAGACTCCTCCTCTTGGGAAGCATATTCCAGAGGAGAGGGAATTTGAGTGGAGTATGCCAAAGCGTCATCAGATGAAGACTCCTCAGAATCTGTGTCATGAATTTGAAGTTCTGCAGGCTGTCCTGAAATAAGGCCTTGGATTCTGGACTGCTGCACTGGAGAGGAGGCAAAGGTTGGGCCCGCTATGGGTGCAGGTGAAGCCGTAACCCTCAAAGCCATCAAGGCCTCAATAAGGCCCTGCGAAAAAACTTCCCAATCCAACATAGAGGTAGAAGGAGCCGGAACATGTCTATTCTTTTACTTCCTTTTCACAGGCTTTTACTGTTGAGGGGAGAAAGCAGACATAGGCCTAACCTCCGGTAATTCTTTGGACAAGGAAGCTGGAGTAGTTACCGAGTCTTCTGCAATCACTAGCCACTGTTCTCTCAAGTTGTCCGAACCGGATGTCTGCATAGCCTCAGACATGCTTGGATCAGCACTCCTGATGTCTTTCGTCCCAGTACCCACCGAGAGAGCAGACCCTACCTCCAATCATACTGCCAGGTTTTCCTCAATCTCAAGGAGTACGTCGGAGGAAGCAGGCATGGCTAAAGAGGATTCAGGCCTAGCCTTGCTGACCTTCCTCTTTACAGACGGCTCAGAAGTACTCACAGAACCCTCCATAGCTTCTCTAGCCAGATGTTTAAGTCTTTGGTTTTCCAAGTATAAATTCAACACTGACAGATGACTGCGCTAGGTTTTGGGGATGAAGGCATGACAAACAGAACAGGAATGGTGGTTGTGAGTAGGCCCCAAGCAAAACAAGCACAGCTCGTGACTATCTTTATGTGGAATTTGCCTTCCACACCTACACTTGCACTTCCTGGATGACATTAACAAAAGAAAAGGCAGTAGCAAGATATTAAATCCCCTATGAGGTACTAATCTGAAGCTGTAAGACAAATCAATGTGATCCAACAGCGGATCGAACATGAGTCAACCTTTCCAAATGACAGTGAAAAAGTTCTGAAGATGGTATGTGCACATGTCCCTTTTATGACTGATGTTGTCTGTGCCTATGTGCGATGTCCCACGTACAGGCAGTGACTCTAAGCTCTTGTATACAGGCTGGATGTCAGACCTTTTAAGCGGAATACAACCCATATGTAAAGAATACAGCAACATTGAACAGAAGGACATCATCCGTTTACCTTTGGGTACTTTTCCTGGTTCTATCCCCTGATTACATCAGACCACAGATGTAGTAGTACTCAGCCTTGTCTGCCACAAGAAAAAAAAATCTTGCTTCATTTGATTTGTGGGTTACATAAAAGCTCACTGGTTAATGCCTCCTGTAAAAGAAATGCCAGATAAAAGTCTCCAAACTTAACTTCACCTTATATCAACCAAGCATACAATGCCAACTAGCATACATTAAGGCTACATAAGTAAACCCAGCTTACTGCTACACTGTCTCTTACCTTAACCAGAGGGAGAAGAATGACTACAGGAAATCTTCAGGGACAAATTGAAAAACATGATAATAATGGTGCTTCATTAACATTATTCAAGTGCTCAAAACCAATAAAAAAACTTAATCTGAAGAAACAGCCTCCCGAAATTTGATTCCTTTACTTTTAACATCTTCAGCCTCCAACAGAGAACAGAGACTCTACTCACAGGGGACAGATGACATTGGATGACCCTTGGTAAAATGCCAGTCTGATACCAATTACATCTCCCCTCGAGACCACCACCCTAACACTCAGACCACAGGGAACAAACTGCCAATAGAAATGCACCAAGAAGGTATCCAGACTATTGACAATGACACCAACTACAACTAGCCTAATGGTGGGTATAATTATCTTCAGGGACACTGACTTTCCCTTTATCTGTAAAAAAAAATGCTAGTAAATCCATTATTTGAACTGTCTTAAATATTGTTGGAAAACATGGCATTTTCATGGAATTTGGCATGCACAGGAAAATTAAAATGAATTTTAAATAAATGAGCAGAAATTATATCATTTGTATAATTAAGCAATAACTGATGACGTGGTGTGGTATACTGAAGATTTACCCACGGTTGGCATGGTTTAATCACGAGGGCAAAGCCAGAGTGATTAAATAAAGCCAACAGTGGGTAAATTTCAATATACCACAACCGGTTACTGCTATTATACAATGACATTATTTAAGAAAACAATACTTACTTTTCTTAAATAAATAATGTCTTTGTATAACAGCACATTACTGTTCTTCCGCCGGTGGTGGTATATTGCTTCCTTGTGTTGATATACTGCGCATGCGTATGGGACTTTCCTACACATACCCAGTACATCAATGATTTGAAACGGAAGCAACGGAGAAAAGAAAATCTCCTTGGCTCAGTTTTTTTTTTTTTTTTTTTTTTTTAAATAAAAGGTTTTGGACACTTTATATCAACGGAAAAAGGTCTGGGCAACCTGACCTTTTTCTGTTAGTATATTGTGGGATTTACAACGGGCACGTTGGCCAATCAGCGTGTATGTTTTGGAATATTAATGGGGAGGGTCATTGTATAATTAAGCAATAATGAGTGGATATATCAGAATTTATCCACGGTTGGTGTGGTTTGATTACGAGAGTGAAGCGTTATACTGTATGCTAATTAGATGCCCAAATTTTTGGCTGAATGTAAGCATTTTTCAGGGGCTTGTTTACCTATTTTCAATGTCTGTAGGTTAAAAGGTACGCTGAATTTTAGCTATAAGATGGGCTAGATAGAAGGATTCCCAGTTACTATTTGTGCATGGTTGTCCAATGATAGGTGTGGAAAACCCTGCAGTACAAGAAATATGCTTTTCATCAAAAGGGAAGAAAAAGCTTTTATTTAAATTCTTAAATGTTTTCGGTTGCACTCATATTGACCTGTGTGGTGATAATTTTTGTACTTTTCTGCTTTTCTCCAGGTTTTAGCCAAAAAAAGTCATCTGTCTGCATTTTTTAGTTTGTTCTGGGACCTGAGCCTTATAGCTTCACTTGCAGTTTTGAGAAGATTGTGTATTGCTGCCAGATCGTAGCATTGTTTATACAGGCAGCCTCAGTAGCTCAACAAGTAGCACACATTTGTTTGGTACATTATACCGCACTTCCATCTCCGTAACTGTTATTGCTTGTAAAAGCTAGTGGTTTGTATTTTGATTCCTGTCCGAGGCCTTAGTTTTATAGTTTAATTTGCAGTTGTGGAAGAACTATGAACTACTGCCAGATTTTAGCCTCATTTAGTAAGTTATGTGTTTTTCCATAAAGTGTTACTGGTAAATTTCTGTGTAGTCTGGTGTCATATTCTGTGATGGGATTGCATTAGTGATAATTAAGCTTTGGACTGATGCTCTGGCTGCTACAGTCTTATATTCTGCTCATCATTTACCCGATTCCAGTATCGGTTTCTTTTTGTGCTGTTTTTTCCCCATTTTCCTGTTTGCCTCTGCTCCCACTGGGACACTAAGCTTTTGTCATTGAGGAAGGACATGGTTAACAAACCACACTGCTTTGCCAAGGATGGACTGCACCTGTCCCTGCTAGGCTTTTGAATATTGACTTTAAAGTTTAAGCACTGTCCTGCTACACACAGCCTTAAGTAATGCCAGACTGACAAACCTTCCAACATAGCAAAATCTACCCAGAGAAATCAAAAGGTGTTACTGCTCCATGCCAGGAGTCTAACCAACAAGCCCCACTCATTTTAAGCTCTCCTCAACTTGAGAATGCAGACATCTGTGCAGTTACTGAGACACGGTTCAAAGCCACAGAGAGTACCCTGGTAGTGCAAGACGTCAGTGCCCTCCACACATTTAGACCAGCAATTGCACAGACAAGGGCTGAAGGTGGAAGGTCTCAATCTAAATCAATAACAAGCAAACCTATAGGATGGTTAAACAGGATGACACTGTCTATGGTAACCTGGACATGGAGGAACCAAAAAGCCCCATACCACATCAAAGCCACCCTCTATGTCCCCTGAATCCCATAGCTCATAATTAGACCATTGGAGATGCTCAATATTCCACCAAATACCATACTTATGGGGACTTGAATTATCCCACTATAAACTATGAATTCTACACTACTTGCGGATGCAGAGATTCCTAGACTTTGTAAACATAAAACACCCTGGACCAGTTAGTACATATGCCTACTAGAGGGACAAACAATTTGGACCTAGTACTCACAAACACAGGAGAACACTGAACATTCCCCAGTATTGTGTCCAGACCACAAAGCAGACTCCTTTGAAATAAGAATCAGTTCTGTAACCCCAGCAAACCCTTAACAGTTAGAAACTGCACGAAGGCAAACTTACCTTTTATTAAGTGATAGCTTGTCAACATTTTAAGGCCCTCCAAATCCAAACACAGAGACCTAATTCAGAATTATTCACAGAAGCTCTGCACAACCATGTTAATGACTGCTTAGAAGCTACTGTACCTACCAGAAAATTGATTACTCACCTCAAAATTAACTCAAAAAAACAAACCACCCTTGTGGAATACACATTTAAACAGGTTGTACAACAAAAGAAAAAAGATCAAAACTTTCTCAAACTGAAGAGACAACTAAAAGGACTAATTAAGTTCAACAAAGCACATTTTGAGGTAAAGATAGCGTTTCAGGCTAAGGACAAACATAAGGTCTTCTTTATCTATGAATGATACCTCAAAGGCAGTACACAAAAGTGTGCCAAACTGTTGGTAAATGGAGTCAAACTTGCTGAACTTTGGGATGTAGTAAATCCTTTGGCTGACAAAGTTAGCCCCAACTTTACTCCCATCCCCAGATAACCCCCTAGGAAATGCCACATAACATAACACTCTCCAACTATCACTACAGAGCAGGTCTTAGATATGCTCTCTAAGTCAAAGAATACAGCAGCTTCGATGAGCCCCGATAATATCTGCGCCTGACATATGACATATCTGGGTCACCAGCGTTCTTATACAACCATAGGCTCCTCGCAGGCTCCATGCCACGGGAATGGAGGACTACAACAGTTATTCATCTGCATAGGAGTGAGCCATCAATGGTTTCTAGGAAATGCAGACAAATTAGTCTGAATAATATCAGATGCAAAGCCATGGAAAGAATCATCAAGCAAATGATTAACAATGACAAAGGTAACATTCATCTGCATAGGAGTGAGCCATCAATGGTTTCTAGGAAATACAGACAAATTAGTCTGAATAATATCAGATGTAAAGCCATGGAAAGAATCAAGCAAATGATTAACAATGACAAAGGTAACGTTCAGACACTGGATCCAACCCAGTTTAGTTCTGTCAAAGGCAGGTCATGCCAAATGAACCTGGTAGACTTCTTTGAGAAGGTCACTGATGCAATGGAGGGGGGAAACACAGTGCATACTGTCTACACCTTGACCAAGCTAAGTCATTTAATGCAATACCCTACTAAGGCATTGTACACAAACGCATGGAATTCAGCATAAACCTCTATGTAACTCACTGGATAGCCAGCTGGAATACAGACAGGGCCTGGACAGACCACCTCTACAAAGAGGCTGGTCACCAGTGGAGTCTCTCATGGCTCTGTGCTGGGTCTCCTCCTCTTTGGTATCTATTTTTTTGGAAGTCAAGGCCAATGTCAAGGGTGTCTAGCTTACCAAGTTTGTAGATTATTGCAAGCTAGGAATAATCATAGAAATGCCCCAAGATATTAACATATTACAGGAAGTTCTAATACAGACAAATGACTGGTGCTAAAGTCATGGCTTAAAACTCAATGCCAAGAAATGCATACTAGTACCATTTGGGAAGTCAATAACCTAGGGAAACCACCTCATTAATAAAACACCCATAAAAGTATTCATGGATTTGGAGACTCATGTAGGTAGTAAACTTTTTCAACCAACATGTTTCTAGTAGTGAGAAAATCATTCTGTGTCACTTAACTTATAAGTAAGGACGTGGCATCTAGGTCCACAGAATATCGCCACACCACTGTCCTCAGCACTCATCAGAGGCATCATTGAGAATAATGTCCCCTTCAGTATGTACTTGACCAGGCACATGCAACAACTGGAATGTCCACACAAGTTCCTCACAAAAAGAATACAAGCTGTAAACACACTGTCCTGTGCAGATCACATGAAAGTTCTCTTTCAATACGGTTTCCTACAGATTGCAGTGAGGTGATTTATGCCTGGCATAAAAGGCATCATTGGATCTTTTGCATATATACAAAAAAATGAAGAGCACAAGAACATTTACACTTTGCTTGCAATTTAAATAGGGCATGTCTGAGGCACAAGTATGCATCTCAGAGAATTTGCACTGTGGAGGGTGTGAAGTTCACTCCTTAAAATATGTTATGCACCTAGTTCACTAATAAAAATCGAACATAGTAGGTAGTCCACAGTTGAGTTAAAAATGGAATATCCTACAGAAAGGCCTCACTGAGACCAATAACTGGTGTTGAAACCATGGCCTTAAGCTTAAAAACTCAGTTCCCACTAATTACCACATCAATAGGAGGCCACTGAACACTAAAAGGTGCTATAAGAGATCTGGGGACACAAGTTGACAGCAACCTCTCCTTCGACCACCACATTGCCACTATGGTCAGAAAGTCCTTCTATGTGGCACATCTCATTACCAAGGGTTTTGCATCCAGGAAGAAAGAGGTCATCATCTCTTTCTACTCTTCCCTCATTAGGCCAATCATCAAGTACAATTTGGCATGTACCACACTGCAACAGCTGGAAAGGCCACAAAAGTACCTCACAAAGAGGATCCTAGGCCTTAAACACATGTCCTACATGGACATACCTAAAAAACTCCAGCTATTCTCTGTCTTTTATAGTCTACTAAGAGGCAATCTCTGCTTGACTTACAAAGCCATGTCTGACCCAGCTCTGTTAGAAATGCTACATCTAAAGAAATCTCGGCCCCTCTGCACCACATGCTCCAGAGACCTCAACCTCACTACCACAATCAACAGAACATGCTGGAGCAACAGGTTCATAACCCAGAGACTGCTCATGGTCTGGAATAGACTTCCCATACATGTCAAGCTGAGCACCTCACTGGCCCTCCAAGAGAGAGCTTGATGAGTGGATGGGAAATGGAAAGTTCACCCCGGGGATCACTCCAGTGGCTCTGCTTGATAGAGGCACTGGGAACTCATGTCAGGCGGCATGATGCCAGGGCACTTCTATGGGCTAGGCTTGTAAAGGCTCCAAGGTCACTCGCCTAGTACACACCTATGAACCTATGAATATCCTTTATCGAAACACACACACAAACAAGCAATCCTAGCTGAGTACAATGAAAAGCAATAAAGGCATTCATTATTTATATATAAGCAGGTTATTTGGAGCAAGGAAGTGGTTACAGAGGGTGGTTTTGTTAAGAGCAATAACAGCAATGATTATACTAATTTATACTACTTACATAATTTTATTCATATGTTTGAAAGGTTATCAAAATTACCAGCCTCGGTAAATTGTGGAAGAAATTTTCTTACCTTTATTGCTTCTGGGGCTCGGTTATGCCCTTCCTCATTATCAAGGCATAGAGTCAGCATCTCCTTTTCATGTTGCCTTGGTCTCTCATTTTCCTCCGCTTCCAAATGCCACAGTCTCTCTACTGATTCTACTTCCAACAGTTTGGCTTCCAGTTCAAGTCTCTAACTCCAGATGATTTTTAAGTCCTCTGTGGAAAAAAATTAACTGTCCATATTCTGACAGTTGTACATCCCCAAGGCCAGTCTGGTTATCCTCCTGGTTGCTGGTCTGTGATGCAGCTGTGGTTAAGGCTGCAATAATTTCTCCTTTAGTGAGGTTGACATGCCCCAGTCCTTCGGCTTGGCACATCTCAGCCAACTGGTTCCTTGTCAGTTTGCTATAATCCTCTGCCGACATCCTTGCCTGTTCTCCCTGACTGACTAAGCCAACATAAAAATAAATAAAACTATAGTGATATGAAACTGTGAACGTCTACCATGTGGCTGCACGAGAGTACATACACCTTCTTTACTGACCACTGTTTACAGGCTACAGGAGTTCAATATGCACTGCCCCCCCCCAAATGTGATGTGGATATCCCACCACTGCCACCAATATGTGATGTGGATATCCCACCACTGCCGACCAATATGTGATGTGGATATCCCACCACTGCCGAACAATACAAGTCTCCACTGGACCAGTACTCAAGGAGCCTCAATCCTCACCACTGGCAACAGTGGGGGACATTCACTGGGAGGATGACAAGTACACATAGTATTTCCAGATGCGGCTCTCTGCATCAGGTGCAGTTTCCCTTAGGAGCACACAGAGACCACAATCAGTCTGGTGGTGGTTTCTCACTCTCTCCAGATCCCCAATAACACTCCCAACTGACACAGCTATAGAACTGAGATCTCAGCAGAGTGACCAAGCCAAGACCTCCAACACCCTCTCTTTCTAACCAGTGCTTTGTGTCCCTACCCAAGTAGCTGACACACAAATTCTGAGGTTCTCACACACACACACACACACACACACACACACACACACACACACACACACACACACACACCTGGGAAAAGCTGGCAGAGGTTTATTAGCTATTCCCACTTCTGCCCAGACTATACGGTAGTTACCACTGCCACCAGTCAACTCCTTATCAGCTACTTTAAGGCCCTTAACAAAGGGTGTCCAATCTTACTGTGTAATATTAATATAAATCAATACAAATGGTAGTTTGACCATGAGCAAGACTGTTAGGAGTGGCCCACACAGTGTCACCAAATAAATATGCAAGTACTCTCACAACCTATGCATACACAGATCAGCCACAATGAAAGGTTTACATATATTTAATAATAAATAATAAAAGAACAAGACAATACTAGATATATATTCACAGTGATATCAAGAGTTTAAAACCACAGGAAATATTTAAAATAAAATTGCAGGACAGTCTCAAATAAATAAAAAAAAAAGATCTAAGCTAAGCCTTACTATATTCCTGACTGTATCCAAGAGAATTAGTATAACCTAAGCACTTACTAATAGAGCAAGGCAGATGTGGTGAATATATCTTCTAATTGTTGTCAGGTCCAAGACATAATGTTTTGTCTCACTAAGAAACTTCTCAAATTACTATCTCAAATACTACTGCTGGTATAACTTACAGAATGACAATTTCTTGTCATATGACTCCTAGTTCCCAGGCAAAACAACCATTGATGAAGCTAGCCGTATTTAGCATCTACCTGTAAATATATAGACAATGGCTTTTCCTCAGATCTCTGGCAGATGTTGAAAGTCATAAAACAATTGTATTCCTTCATGCTTTCAAGACTAGTAATTACTTCACCCTAGAGACAATACAGAAAGTTTCCTAATACAGACATTGTGTCTCTTCCCTGTACTGAAAACTGAAAGATACCATCTTTTATGGCCTAGCTATAAAGTAATTTAATCTCAGTTATTTTTCTGAATAATAAAAAAAAACAGCAAAATCCAACACAAAAGTACCAAATCAAACAAAAATATTGCTGTAAAATGCATCACTGTTCAAGGATACACTACCCACTGGCTGATGTTATAACTCTTTAATATATAAAAGAAACACAAAATAAAATGAACCACACTGGTTAAGCGATTTCATCTACTAAGCGTAGACTTCATCAAAACACCATTAATGTAATTAAACCAGTTAAAATATTAGTCAAACACCAATGGGAATGGACTATCAATTAATCAGCATGTGCTTCATATTCATGAAGTAATGAATATTCATACATCTGTTTGCTTGCAAACTGTCATAAGTACTGTCATGTTAAAAAACTTTAATGCAACAAGTATATATAAATATATAATATTACATATCTAAAAGATTTTGATAAAAAAGTATTTATAAAAAGTATCTATTAAAAAAGTATTTATTGAAAGATGTTAGTTGAAAAAATACTGTATACTTCGTATAACTAAAAACGTGTGTACCCATATACATTACACAATGTGACAAACAGTATGTGCCAGAACCTAATACCAATTCATATTCTTGCTTCTAGTATAGGTTTTGTTGGAATATGGTCATTCAACCCTGGGGTTGGAATATGGTTATTCAACCCTGGGGTTTAGCAGCATTTAGTAACAATTGCCATTTGACTTCCTTTTCCCCCAGAATTGCCTTGATGTTACCAACCCTTGGATTTGGTTTTACTTGTTCCAAAATCCTAAATTTAAAAGTGTAACACTCACTATTCTCCTCTAGGTGTCGATATAATGCATTATTCATATCCTTTCTTCTAATACAATAATTGTGGTCATAAATCCTATTTCTAAGGGTTCTGTTGGTTTTTCCACATAAAAAAACTTGGACAGCTGTCACACTTAGCTAAACAAATGACATACTGGGTGTAACAGTTTCATTTCTTGAACCATATCTTTGTATGATTAGCATTGCCCAAAATAATTTTCTCCTCTAATATAGCTTGACATTGATTGCAATGCCCACATTTCCTAGTATAACCCTCACTCATATCGTGCCCCAAAAATGTATTGCTTTTTTCAAATCTATTTTTCAAATTATGTCCAGTTTTAAACACATATATTGGATGTTTACCTAGCTTACTATACATTACATCATGACTTCTAAGGATATTCCAATTTTTTCCAATAATGTTCTTAACCTCCTTCACATAGCGGTTGAATTCTAATATACATGCTCTCTTGTAGTGCATGTGACTATCATTACGTGTCACACACTTATCCATTTCTAAACCTACACCTAATAGGGGTCTATATTTCTTACCCCATTCTTTCTTAACATAACTCGTAACATCACAAACAATGGACTAGGGGTAGCACCTTTCACTAAATAGGGCGCCAATATAATCAATCTCACTTAACATCTCTTTATAATCTGATGTCATTCTGGCAGCCCTAATGCATTGCCCCTTTAAAATGCTTTTTGACTGGCCGGATGACAACTGGTGTATTCCAAATATGAATTACTAAACGTTTCTTTCCTATAGATCCTGGACTTAAATCCTGTTATACCATGAGATATACGTGTCCAGATATGCTATTCCTTCACTACTATAACTGTGTGTGAATCTTAAATGTGTACTAGACTCACTCAGATACTTCACAAAGGAGTCTACCTCATCTAATGAGCCATCCCATAAAGTAAAAATGTCATCCAAAAATCTTGTGTAACATTTAATCTTATTGAAATATGCTTTCTACAAAACATATTCATTTTCCAGTCTAGAAGCACCAAATTCGCATATATCGGGGCACAGGCTGCCACCATGGCAACCCCATTGTATTGCCTGTAGTACTCTCCTTCAAAAAAGATGTAATTAAAGTCCAATACAATTGACATAAATTCACAAATTAAACAGGCCTTGTTCCAGTCAAAACCAGTGTATTTCTGAATGCTTTTGTTAAATCTATCCATATGTCTTCCTTTGGTATACAGGAAAAAAGGTTTACCACATGTATTGTCCCTCTTTCCAGACGTCTGGATTCAAGCGATGTCCCAAAAATCTTTAATAATACGAGGTACCCTATTGTTTATAGGTTTGAGCCATCTATCAAATCACCATACCAAATAGAAATGTCTTGGACTTGCTGCTAGATATTATAGGTCTGAATGGCAGTTCTAAAACATTTTTGTGTATTTTCAGAATCCCTACTATGTTGGCTAACACAGGGAATTAAACACGTAAAAATCTGTAAAACTCCAAATCTATTCTATTG
The DNA here is from genome assembly GCF_019279795.1 of Protopterus annectens. Taxonomy (NCBI): domain Eukaryota; kingdom Metazoa; phylum Chordata; order Ceratodontiformes; family Protopteridae; genus Protopterus; species Protopterus annectens. Next base: position 1,097,333,980 of record NC_056729.1, on the reverse strand, counting down.
TCTATGAGAAATTCTTCCAAATATAAATCTATACGTCTGTACCCAGTGTTGACTTCATTCAAGGATGACACCTCATACTTAGCATTATGTAATATTTTGAATATTCTATTGTTATAATCTGGGTATCATACAGAACTACCCCTCCCCCTTTGTCGGGTTTCATAACTCATATATTGCTCTCCTAACAGAATTGTCTTAAAATGTTATTTTCCTCTTCACCTAAATTATTCTTAACCCCAGTTCTCTTATATTTATACTGTAATTTGTATAGTTAATCAATAACCACTCTTTCATAAGCTGCTAGAGTGGGGTGTAAGGGTGGTGTATACTTATTTTTCTTGAAATCATTTTTCTGCGTGTTCTCTGTTGCATCCTGAAATTGAAGAGCCAAATTCAATTTCCTCAAATATAACTTAAATTTGATTAGGGTATCAACTGGGTGTCCTCAATATAACTTAAATTTGAACAGGGTATCAACTGGGTGTCAATTATATTTAATCTCTCATATGAAATCTCTCATATGAAAAGTATTTAATTCCCTTAGCAAATAACAAAAAATTATTCTTTTCAAGTTTTAACTGGGTATAATTACAGATGTTAAATTGCCCCAAACTATACTGGACTTCATTATGTTGTACTATCTCCTGTTCCAAATCTGAAACTCCTTTGTCCAATATTTCCTGCCCTCGTTTGGGTTCCGTTCTTCCTATTCCTTGGTCCTCCAGTCCTTGTTCCCTTCCCAGTGTGCTACCTTCCACCTCTGATTCCTCCCTCCCAATTGTACCAATGATCATTAGGCATACTATCTTTATATCCTCCACCTGTATTATAATTCCCATTTTTCCTGTGGTAACCTGATGTCCATGTGTCCATGTGTCCCTCTTCTTCCATGTGTACTCCTTATGCTTTTCTTACCGTTTCATATCCCGTCTGAGTTTACATTTCCAATATTTTAGTACTTTTACTTTTAACAATGTCATATTGCTTATATCATACAGTTTCTCCCACTGGTTAAACAATAAATCCTTCTTTATGCTTTTATTCAATTTTTCCACGTTTTACCATAAAACACATGTTGCTATCGTTACATTTAATTAAAAATTCCATTAATCTAAAACCAAAACTATCTAACAGCAAATTACATTCCTTCATATTTTCTACTGTTAAGTCCATTCCCATAGGTACTTTAAAAAAACATAGGCACTATTTTCAGCTCATACATCTACTTAAATATGCATTATCCAATTGTAATCCTTTAATAATACCTAACTTTTTGCCAAAGTCGAAAATCATGTCAAGTGTCTTATCAACCGGCTGGGATTCCCTACTGGTTGGTTTGCCCATTAATAACATTGTTCATTTTAAACGTATAATTCAGCTCTAAAAATGATTTGAGCCCTTTATTCCCCTTGCAGTCACATCTATGTGGTTCATAGCCTTTGTTAGAAGAAATACCCGTACAATTTTTTTTTTTGCATTGCAGCAAGGCATAAAGGGTCAAAGGCCTTGGCCACCTCTAGATATGTCGTATGAACTGCATGGCTGCTACCTACAGCTTCAGTGACTTTGATAGAGGTATTCTAAATTTAGTAGACATGATCTCCATTTGATAAAATCATACTACTGTGGGTCTAGAGGAATAAGGCTTTTTTTAATACTAGAGCTTATATCTAATTTCATAACACCTTCCATGACTTTACAAATTAGGCTTCTTAAGACAATGGGTCTACAGTTCTCAGAATCTGATGCGGGGCATAGTATGAGCATTTTTCAATGAACTCTGGAACATACCCTGTGGCTATGATTGAATTTAACAGTTTTAAGAAGGGTTCAACTAGGGCTCACTTGGCACTGATGACCGAGCAACAAAGTGCAATGTTGGGGCCCATACAGGTCATAATTTTAGTGTTGCAGAGTACAGTTATACTGCGTTTCATAGTAAACCTGGTGGTGAAAACTTATTTTTGGTCTGAAGTTAGCACTAAATTTATCTGGAAGTATATCAGTAATATTTTAGGGACAGAGTGGGTAATACCATTATGAACTAATTTGGAGCATTTTTTATTTCTTTATTGTTTTCTGTACTTGATTGTTCTTTGTTCTGGATGTCAATTTTGATTTGTGTTCCACTCTCATAGTCTTTACAGTAACTTTCAGATTCTTGCTGATCTTTTTGATAGAGCCTTTAATGTGGATACATTTTGATTAAAAGATTCAAAGAAACTTTATTGTCATTTAGGAAACACAAGTGCTACCTAAATGAAATTTTGAGTGTCAGCTCTTTTACGGGAAAAAGAAACATACAAAAAAGACAAAACATGATAGGTATTAAAGAAAGAAATGTCTGGTAGCTGACGCACATGCGTGTACACTACTTTTATCATCTAGTAGTCAGTGTCTCCAGTGTATATAACACATGAAAAGTACATTATACACAGTGGTGAGATTGGGTGATATTTCACATAGAGAAGTGATTGGAATTGCACTTGAATGAGAATATATTAATTTTAGTATGCAACAAATGAACAGAATTACTGCATGAAGAAAAAGAAAAAGAATGACAGTATAACAATCAGTTATAGTTTTGATGCATCCAGATTTACATCTACACTAATGAGTCTTATTGCAGTTGGATAAAATCTGTTCATGAATCTGGAGATCCTGCAGCAGATACTCCGTAACCTTCTACCAGATGCAAGTTTAATGAACCAGCCATACGCTGGATGAGAAGTGTCACTCAGTATTTTGCAAGACCTCTTTTTACATCTCATTTCAAAGAGCTCCTGTAAGGTAGGAAGACGTGTCCACAATCTTTTCCGCTGTTCTTATTATTCTTTGCAGCTTCCTCCTTTTGGCCATTTGTGCAGTTACCGAACCATATAGTGCAGTTGCTGGTGATAATGCTCTCAATGGCTCCTCTGTAAAAGATATTTATAGCATTCATAGAGAGCTTTGCTTTTCTAAGCCTTCTTAGGAAGTGTAGTCGCTGGTGGGCATTTTTAATTACCTGGCCTGTGTTTGTACTGCAAGAAAGATCCTCTGATATATGCACCCCTAGGAACTTTGTAGTTTGGACTCTCTCCACCGATTCAAAGTTGATCTTCAGATTTACAGCAGGCTTTAATTAGCCTTTTTTTTCCATTTCATTATATAACTTAACTGCATTCTACAAACCTGATTTATTTTCAAATTCCTCAAGATATTTGGTTCTGATTGGGACCACTGGGTTTATGCTATTTGTTAAAAAGGAGTACAGGTGTGTGCCACTTAATGTTCTTCCGTACAACATCTGACCGCATTTACATGTGTACTATACAAGCGGATGTAAATCTGATTGGCCATTGTGCAGACAGATGTTAAGAGAAGCCAAATATTAAGTATAGGGTGTTCGCTTAAGGTCTGCACTGCTTAATGTACTATGGGATAGAGTCTATTCCGGATGTTAAGTGGCACATACCTGCATGAATCTTTCGCATAAATGACTGCTAAAACTACATGACAGCCAGCAATTGTGCATAAGCCCTTTGACAGCTCATCATATACTTTTACTAGCTTTGCCTTTTTGAAAACCCTAAATTCAGAGGTGTTTGTACTGAATTGTAATCAGATCTGACCAAAAACTGGATTATCAGAGAAGTACTAGAAGGCGTGATGTTAATATGATGTCAAGAAGATTTTTGACCCTCTAGCAGGCTGGTTATTTCGTATGAGGAAGTTAGTATTTACTAAGAATATGAATCCTTGGGCATACAAAAATTTTGTGTATAGATGCACCACTTAACTGACAGATACCCGATAGTTAAATGTCACCCATTAAAATGTTACCTTTATTTAAAGGTAGTTCAGTAAGCTCACGGAAATGTTCATGGCCCTCTAGGGACACACACACACACACACACACACACACACACACACACACACACACACACACACACACACACACACACAGTGATGCATGACAGACTAGGAACTTATTTGTCTTATTTAGGTTAATCTGAAGTTCAGGAAATTCTACTTTTGAGTCATGGGAAGCCTGTCTAGAGATACCTGGGTCTCTAACAAATATTGATACTTCCTCACAATTTCCAGCAAGTATGAATACAAGACATCGTCTGAAACCTGGAAAGACAGAGTGCTATCTTTACACTGAAATAAAGTGTTGTGTCACAAGACAACTTAAGATATGACAATTGTTAATATTTCTGGCACTGAGCAGTACAAGTCTGATGTGGTCTGGAATGGAATGTGTCGTAAGCCTTTTAGTTATGCCAGAAGGAAGAGAAGGCAGACATTGCCTAAAAAGGCACTATATGGGGAAGCAAGTGCTTTGTCTAGTATGTGGAATTCATTGAATGAAAGGTGCAGGCCACTCTTGGTGAAGCAAGTTGGGTTGCCAATCATCTCATCCCAAGCTGACACATCCTCGTAGTACTGTACCAATTGCCAAGCCAATTACATTCTCTTCCTATCTGGGCATCCTGCTGGGTGAGTAGGATTTCACTCAGGGCCTGAATCTTACCTGCATGTGACATACAGCAAGTTGCAATATGTCTTTCTGCAAGTTCTTCTGGTTGAGCACTTTGGGTCACTCACACTTACATCAGCAGTGCATCAAATTACTGAGGACAAGAATGAGACACTGGAACAGTTTAATCAAAAGACGGAGAAGATTGCTAAGGTAGATAAACTGCGCTGGGGAAGAAAAAGTACTTGGTGACGTGAAAATGTGCCAACATTGATGCTGTTTGAGTCTACCCGGAATAAATTATACAATACAGTTTACTCCAAGAGAAGTACAGTGATATGGTTGGGACACATCACACAAGTTCTGTACAATAATAATTGTATAGGATAGTGGAAAACGTAGTAAAAATTAAACAAAGTAAAATATGAGAGAAGTACACAACTACAGCTTTGTAGAGTACATAATTACAGTAATAAGTTCATAAGTGGGGATTAGAGAGCTGTGGACCAAAGTCCAAGAAACGAGGTGGGTATAATGCTTAAGGTGTTTACCTTATAGGGAGAAGGTGCAGGGTTTTATTCTTACATGGGGTAATTGGCTAGGCTTAAAATGGCCCACAAGGGCAGTTAGCCTACTACTAACCTATGAACCTAACCTACTAACCTAAACTTAGCCTTCTTAAAAACTGATTAAAGGCAATTTGAGTTGGCCTAATTATCAATATTTTTTATATACCTCCAAATTTTTAGAGCTATGAATATATAAAGGCAGATTGTTCCAATAAACAGGAATGTAATTTGTAATGAACAATCTTCTTAGCTTGGTCTTTTTAAAGTTTATACAGAACTTTATCAAATCAATAAGTTTTAGTACTAATTTGTAAATGTAATAAGTTTCCTAGAATTTCATCATGTATGAGTTTAAATCCCAACATTAAATTACCCTGGAAGTTGCGGTAATGCACACCATAAAGATGTAGTTTCTTGTATCTGTGTTTATAACCTTAGTTACTAATACATAAATCCTTTTAGTGAATTTTTTTCTGCACTGATTCTAAATTTTTAACTGACTTGAAGAATAAACACAGAATGGGTCTGATGCGGGTTTTGTAAATATTCATCACAGTGGGAATATCTCTACAGGTTATATTCCAGCTTCTTGCATAGCTTTGTTGACAAGAAGATTGCCATGACTTGAACATTTAAAAAAGGGTTGGTAACTGTTACCCCCAAGTTCTTATAATCAGATGCTTCCACTACTATTGCATCTTGTAGTTTCAGTGTTTCTATGATCGATTCTTTACCAAAATATATAATCTTGCATTTTTCTGTGCTAAACATAACCTATAATCCGATGCCCTTCTGGCTATACTGCACAATCAGTAATTGGATTTCTGAAAAATCCTTACTGCTGATGATTGTAAAGCCTGTCTTTAGTGTCTTACAATCACCAGTACATTTCCTGGCTCAACACTGAATCTAGGAAAAGTTGAAAACACCAAGTTAAATAAATACAGGTGCAATATGAGGCCCTGTAGAACTCCTGAATAAATCAGTAATGTATCCTAAACATCTCCTTTAATGGCAAATTATTGAGATCGAGCAGCAAACCATGACATTATTCATTCTATTATACAAGGGTTGTATTCTACACATATATATACACACATACATACTCATAAGGCAGGCCGTCAAATACTCTGGCTAAGTCTTAAAACATGAAACTAAGTTAGACCCAAGTCTATGGGAAATGTAATATGTTCATAAAGCTCAATCAAATTTGTAAGTGTCGATCTGACACTATGTTGGTAAAGATCCAATACTTCCATTTTAGATATTGGATTTTTGTATTTAATCATACATCTTTCATAACATTACCCCAAGTTGGACTTCAAACTAATTGATCTGTAGTTGCTAATCCATGAGAAATTCCCTCTTTTATGAACAGTTGTTTCCATATTATACAAACAATACCAGTTTGGATTAACTTATTAAACAGGATATGCAACAAAAGTTCAGATTTAAGATTATACAATAATACTGCTGATAATACATCTGCACAAATAGATTTTTTGTTTTTCTTTCTGCAATGACTTGGCAACGATTTCAATACAAATAAATGGAACTTGTGCACCATTAGGTAAAATATTACTCCAAATTGTATTTGTAGAACATGATTTTGTTTGATATTTGTGAAATATTCATTGAATTCATTAGTAAATATGCTCCAGGATAATTTAGAATCTCATCTTCAAATATAGATGACATAACAGGGTCGCAAGGGGTTTTTTTTTTTTTTTTTTAAATAGGAGTTATTGTAATTGTAATATGCTTTGTTATAAAAGTGTACACTGTCCATTTTTTTCACATTGTATTTTATTGCATTTAATTTTTATTTAGAATTCCTTAACTGTATGTTTAATATGTGGTACTAAGATATTGTTTACACAGACATAAGGATCTTTTCTTTTTATTATAACATTTTATCAACTTCTTATTCTATCACTTAGGGAGTTTTTGATTGTGAATAACTTTTTTTCCGCAGTTGATAGCACACCATCGATTAGTAACAGGCTAACAATCATAGATGATAATGATGTTTTCCCACTCTACACTTGCAAGGTCATTTTTATTTTAGTTATTTTTTTTTCGTAAATATATCTTTTGTTTGCATTACTTACATAATTATTTCAGAGGAAATAGAATTATGATTTGTACTGCCTAGTGGTGTTTCTACAGTTATATTATTTATAGTGTTCTCAGTATTTGATAGGTCAAGATACAGCAAGTTGTCACCACAAGTGTTTTCTTCAATTACCTTACTAAAGTCATGGTAAGATATTATATAAATTCTTGAGCATCTGATGAAGCAACACTAACACTGTCCCAGCTGACTGATGGGAAATTAAAGTCTCCAAGTAGAAAAGCATTATGATGTTCCAAAACACTCGTCCAACTATAATAAAATGTCATGATGTGCTACAGCATCTATACTTGGACTACAATAACAAACTATTATTCACATGATGTTTTCATTTTCAAAAATATCAATAATTAAGTTTCCATGGCTGTGTTGGATGACACCAAGGAAAACTGTATAGTTTTTTTGAATAAAAGAGCATACAAGTATTATCCAGATACCTTCAGACCAATTTCTAAGGCACTTGTATATAATGCAACAAGGAAATGAGATTTCACAGAATTCCAAACCTTATCTATGGCAACAACTTTGTACCTCTCATAATAATGTATTTCATTTATTTTATTTCTTTTACATTTTTGACTGGGTATGTCTGACTGAGCTGCGTAGCCTTTTTCAGTGGAGGCCCGGGTAGAAAAGCTCCACATAAAATACAATTAACATGTTGCAGCACACAAAATTCATAAAACTGTTAAAATACTCACACAGCAGATATTAGTAATATAGTGTACATGAATAAGACAAATTCAATGTAGGGTTTCATATCATGGTACAGTACATAGCTACAGTAACATTTTGTCAGCTGATGTAGTATTCGGTATTTCCTAAGGGTGTTAGCAGATTGTGCTTATGGAGGGTGAGTGCAGTGGCAAGTCCAGTGACTTTTAAAGTACTCTTTGGTGGCTGATTTTAATAATTTAGGATGTATGAGGGACCTGATTTCTAGTGGAAGTTTATTCCAAGCAATAGTTATACACATTGCACCCCGATTTGGTTTTGGATTTATAGACTTGTAGCAGGTCTTGGTTAGAGCTCCAGAGAGGTCTAGTGGGAGAACAATATAAGAAGACAGAAGATAATGTTGGACAGTAGGAAGGTTGGTATAGGATAGAGTGAATGATCTGGAGCGGAGGGATGAGAAGCTGGTGGGGTAGTTCAAACCAGTTTAGGCATTTTAAAGAGACAGTGATGGGATTTGTATGTTTGCTGAGTAGTGAATCTAGCTACCTTGTTGCAGGTAACTTCAAGTTTGGCCAGGAGTGAAGAGTTCAGATTTGTGAGAATTTGGGAGCTGTATAAAAGACTGGGTATAAGGTAGGCATAAGAGAAATAAACTTTGGCCTCAGGTGTGAGGAACTTCTTGTTTCTGTACAGGAGCCCTAATTTCGATGAGTCTTCCTAATACAGTTAACATGTAGGTCGAATTTCAGTTGATCGTCGATGGTGACACAGGCATTTAGTAACTTCAATGAGAGTATTAAGAGATCGTATGGAAAAAGTGGATTTAATATGGTTAGCATGTTTGGGAGAAAAAGTAACAGTTTTGGTTTTTAAGGGTTGAGAATGAGCTGGTTATTATATGGCCAGTTTTCAACTGAGTTAAAGGATGTCTGAGTAGTTGAAGAGAGTTCAGAGGGACAGTTGGCAACAGTGATGACTGTAGAGTCATCAGTGTATTGGACTAGGGAAGACAGAGGCAAGAGGTATAGAGTAGTTCAGTAAAGACATTAAAACATAATGGCCCAAGTATAGAGCCTTGAGGAACGCCCATTTTTACTGGAGGTGTGTGTGGGGGGGGGGGCAGTGCAGAGTGCCATCTCACTGACTGCAGCCTATCAGTGAGGTAGCTAGAGAACCATGCAACAGTATCAGAGGAGAAGTTAAGGTTAGGCAGTTTTTCAAAGAGAAGAGCGTGAGATACACTGTCAAAAGTTCTTGACAGGTCTAGGAAAAGGCAAGAGATAAGATTACGGTCATCTCTTGCTAGAGAAAGTGTGTTCAGGAAGGATATTAGGGCTGTAGTTGTACTACGTTTAGGTTGGAATCCATGCTGGGTTGGTGTGAGCAGATTTTCCTGCATTAAGTACTGTATGACTTGTCTATGTATACATTTTTCCAGTATCTTAGAGAGGGGGAGAAGATGGCAATTAGTCTAAAATTGGTTATATTCGAGGAGTTACCTCCTTTGTGGATAGGTAGGGTGTAGAATTGTTTTCAGATGGAAGGAACTTTAGCCTCAGAGATGGAGTGATTAATCAGAACAGATACAGGTAGAGCAAGAGAGTCAGCTGCTAGCTGAAGAAATGATGATGGGATGTTGTCAGCTGATACCGAGCAAGGTTTTAATTTGGAGAGTAGAGTTTTGAAACAGCTAATAAGCACAGGTTTGTGGGATAAGGTATAGGAAGAGTTTGCAGTTGGAGCAGGTTCTGGACATTTAGAGGAGTTAGTAGTGCAGGAGTTAGATTTTGGGTAAAGTAGCTTCAATGTGGATTCAATATAGTAGTTATTAAAGATGGTGGCGGTTTCTTCTGGTGTTCTGTCTGGGTATGGATTGGGAGAGGAAGGATTACTGGGATGTAGCATTTGGTTTACAGCATTCCAGAATTTTTTTGGGATTGGATTTTAGAGCAGTTGGAGGGTTGAAATTAGAAGTCTCATTTGTCTTTGTTAATGTGGTTTTTTGCCAGATTTCTTGAGTTCTTTATATCTCTGCAGGTCTGCTGGGAGTTTGGTTTTGTGTCCATTTTTTCCATCACTTGTCTCTAGTTTTCATAAGGAATAGAGTGTTTTTGATAGCCACGGAGATATGACTTTATACGGACTTTGCAGAGAGGAGCTAGTGAGCTTCGGATTCTAAGGAAGGTGGAGTTGAAAGTCTGGACTTTTTCATCTAGAGGGAGTTGGGTGAGGAATTGCCAGTTTACTCTTGAGAGGAGGGATTTAAAAGTTTCAGGGTGGAGGTTAAATAGCTTGCGGCAGGTAATATATCTGTGGTTTATAAATGTGGGGAGTGAATCTCAAGCACTTTTATGGGGAGTGATCATGGAGGATGTTTGGCAGAGTTTCTGGGTTATGGTATTTGGAGGGATTTGAGACTAGTGCCCAGTCTATAATGGTGCTACGTATTTGTGAATTATTAGTATAGGCTGGATGGGAGATTAGTTGTGTAAAGCCATATAAATTAATGTGATGTGGAGAATTAGGATAACAGAGAGTTGACCAGTTTATATTAACTTCCCCAAGGAGTATGAATTCATTGGGAATGTGTTGGGAAGAGTACGAGAGAATGTTTTCCAGTAGAGGAATGTTATTCCTTGGTGGAATGTAGATGGCTACTACTGTGACAGTAGTGTTGTCATTGTGTTTAAAGTTGGGTGTGAGTAATTCTGTAGGTAGAAAGGTTGGAGTTGGTTTCATAGGGTTAGAGAGCATAAGCTGGCTCAAGTAGAGAATGGCAACACCACCCCCTTTTTTATTTATCTAGATTGCCAAAAGTATATTATTTCCTGGAGGGAGAATGTCTTTGTCTAGGTGTTGCGGTTTTAGCCAAGTTTCTGTTAGGGAAATGATATAGAAAGTATGCTTTGATATTCAGGCATGGAATTGGCTGACTTTGTTGAGAACACCGAGTATTCATTGAGTAAAAAGAAATATGTTTGTATGAAAGGATGTGCCACCTAGGTTGAGAGGCTAGTGATAATAGTGGCAGGATTGGGAATAGGTCCAGGATTAGGGTGTACATCACCTGAGAGAAGCAGGGTTTCAGAGACGTGGTAGAGTTTGTATTTAAGTAGGCAAGGTGCTTTGTCTTGCTTAGTGGGTGGGAGGGGGGAATCTTAATTTTTGGAAGTGGCATGTTGAAAGAGAAAATTGAAGCAGAGATGGCTACTGACTGCTGGGGAGTAGAGAAGCTGTTGGTAAGGGGATATGTTGGGTCTCTGTGATATGGAGGTTGATATATAGTAAAAGATGTAAGAGAGAGAAGAGATCATGGAGGTAGGAGAATTGAAAGGATTAAGATATTCATGATTGTGAGGAGGTAAGATTACGTGGAGTGATAATTGGGAGAGGGAATTAGAAGGGAAACTTATTGGATGGTCAAGTAAGTTAAGAGGAATAATGGTACTTTGTCCAGGAGGGGGAGTAGGAGATTTGTGAGTAGTAAGGGGGAGTTGTAGGAAGACAAATAGTGAGGGAAGGTGAAAGCTGCAATGAGTGTTACGGAAGACTGGAAGGGGTGTGGCTTATGGGGTGGGAGGATCAGACAGTTAGGAATAAAGGAAATTACTTGGGGGGGAGTGGGAATGAGGGTGGGTACGGGAGCAAAGTGAGCCCAAGCGTAGCGAGGGCTACACCTGAAAGGTGGATATCTCAGGGAACAATCAGAAAGTTTCGAACTGGGGACAAAGTTTTCCAGATCAATTAAGGTATTTCAGTTTAGCATACAACAGAATAGAATGTGAAAGGTCTTTTATTGTACAATAGGACAAGGAGCAAGGTTTAATAGTGTTTGCAAAGCCTAGGGGCTTTAAATAGTACAGTAGAATAAGGGACCAAAGTAGGTAAGATGATGAGAGAAGTGCCAAAGGGGTGGTTGGCATTCAGGGTAACGTGCTCACCTCGGAGAGTGGCTACTGAGCAGTACAAGTAATCTTAGGCAGGCAGGTAGATTTCTAGAAAATAATTTCCATAAAAAGTAAAAGTTTTTATCTGCGTACTTTGCAGTCTTTTTAATAGGAAAGTCCTTGAATGGAGCCCAGTCAAGGCTAGGGAGCACAGTATCTGTGCTGTACAAGGGTTTGAGTCTTGCAGAAATGGTTGGGGAGAGAGCTGGTGAGCAAGCTACCACTGGAACACACTTTGTGAGGAGTGTGTGTGTGGGAATGAGATTCATTCAAATTGCTACCAAATGTTAGCAAAGTAAATTAAACAGACATCATGGACCCTTTTCAGTCACTGACTTGGACCTATAGAGCAAGGGCAAATGTGATGTATATGGACAACGCAGCACAAGTAGTCAACCAACATGTTTTCAGGAAGCAGAAGGAAACCCATGCAGACATGTGGAACACATGCAATATTTTCCCCCAGCACTGACCATGGTGAGTGTAATTTAAGTAGAGCTACTGCTACTGTTTATCAACAATCAATATCAAGCATTTTTGCATTATTACAAATCGTAATTAAGCGGCATTCATTACAAAATGTGGCAAAGACTGAAACTTCATACACTATACACATCAGAAATATACAAACTCCACAAAGAAAATGCATCCACTAAATTAAGTCTGTAGAAAGTGAAAATCAGAATAAAATTAACAAACAATGAAACATAATACAAATCATAGCCAAGAAATCCGAAAGTAGCATTACAATACAACAGTCTACAACAACTAGAAAGGCCGCAGAAATACCTCACAAAGAGGATTACTGGCCTCAATCAGATGCCCTATGCAGACCGTCTCAAAAAACTCTAGCTTTACTCCGTCGCATATTCAGAGGCAATCTCTGCCTAACATACAAAGCTATGTCAGACTCAGAGCTGTTGGACATGCGTCACTTAAAGAAATCCCAGACCCTCCGAGCTACACGCTCTAGGGACCTAAACCTCGTCACCACAATAAACAGAACATGCTGGAGGGATAGATTCCAGTCCCAGAGACTTCCCATACGCTGGAACAAACTACCCATCTATATCAAACAAAGCTCCTCATTAGCACTCTTCAAGAAAAATCTTGATGACTGGATGGGAGATAGGAACTTCGCCCCAGGGATCACTTCTGTGGCTCTGCTTGACAGGGGCACAGGAAAATAATTTTCTTGGGTGGTGAAAGCCAGGGTACCTTTTTGGCTAGGCTTATATAGGCCCTAGGGCCAACAGCCTAGTACCTACCTATGAACCTAAACGTAAATTAAATCAGAGTATCAAACCTATAACACAAATAACTACTCCATGTCAAATTACTAAATGCTGCCTTAAAATTAAGAAATACTAAAAAAAAAAAAAAAAAAATAAACTTACTTCAGAAAAAGAGTGGAGAAGCACCCACAAGCCAGTTCATTCAATAAAACACATAAATAGCCTACATACAGCCATATTAAATAGGCAAACTAGCAATTACTGTATCCTACTGAAAATGATGAATAATCTAGATTAAAATAAAGAAAATGATCACTGGAATATGTGGGGGACTGCTTATGTGATAAATGAAATCTTGTACTGCAGGATCTGGAAACATATGCTGTGAACAGCCATCACAAAACTTGCCTTCTAAGCCTCCAGTACATTATATTTTTTTTCTGATGAATAAAATATATGTACATGCTTACTGTAAGGACTGAAAAGTATAGGATACTTGCCCTAGGGGGAAAAGGCTGCATATTATCTGCATAAATGATAATAATGCGCTTTTCTTGTTGTGTTGGCCAACAATTTCTTAGGGAGCCAGTATAAAGGAACATCTACAAGGACTGAAAGGATAGGCTACTTTGCAGAAAGTGTACAGTCTTTTCCCCCAGGGGCAAAGTCCACTAGAAGGCAGCATTTCCCAGAATACAAGTCACCACTCAAATGTCGCTGGACAAAACGGCCATTTTTATTTCCTCAAAGTTTCTCAACATGTGGGACAGGACCTGGCTCTTGCTTGTCCTTGACTTTCCAAATCACAGGCATTTATTTATTTAGTTAACATTTGTTTACTGGGAAAGTCAGACTTGGAATGAGTCAATTTTCAGTTGAGGCCCGGGGAGAAATGCACCAGACGCATGTCTTTGTAACGTCGGAAAAAACTGGAGCACCCAGAGGAAACCCACATGAACACAGGGTGGACATGCAGACTCTGCACAGAAGGCACCCCAGCCAAGAATCAAACCAGAGAACCTCTTGCTAGGAGGCAACAGCATTAACTGCTGCACCACTGTGCCATCCAAAGGCATGATGATAGAGTGGATGGCAATCACTTTCTGGTGAAGGGACTCAATGAATATATGGAGGTTAAAAAATTCTGTCCTTGTATCTGCAGCATCTGGCATTAGAGGGAAAACTATGCAACTGTCCAGGGCTCTGACCCTCTAGAGGGCTTCCCAGTGACTAGGAAGTACACTTATCAGTGGAAAAAAATTATAGTTCTTAATGAAGGCACAGTTGCTTAACCCCCCCCCCAAGCTCATAAACTTCTAGGCAGCTCCCTCAAATCCTAGGACTGCTGCCTAGCTCAAGGAAATATCCATACGGTCATCTGTAGGTTATTCCCAGGGCTTTCTCTGTGTTCACAGGACTAGTTGTAACAGTGTGTTCAGAAGGTCTATGCTCTCCTTAGGTGTTATTAAAGAGGTGAACCACAGCTGCTCCCTTCCATGTATGGTGGAGCCGACAGCAGAAACTCACTTTCATCCTCTTTGTCCCATCCCTTCCCATACTCATGCCACTAATTAACAATTAATTATCTGGGAAACACATGAGGTTAATTCTGTCACAGGGATGAGCGCAAACATCCACTTTTGAAAATTGGAAATGTTTTGTAGCAAAGGAAACCTTATCCCAAACACGTATCCAAGGATTGAGAAGAACAGCCAAGGAAGCTATCTGGATTCCTCTCTCCATTGTAGATAAGGACAGATGTGGCTTGGTATACAAACACATGCTGATAGAAAGGAGGAAACAAAATTGATAACATGGAAATTTTGTCAATGATGAATTATCAGTCCATTACTTATTGTACATCTGCAATTACTACACTGCTGAGTGCACCAAAATTATGAACCTAGTTCTGTACTGCTTCATGGTTGATATAAAACTAGTTATATGCTGCATGCACATTGTATTCTGAACTCACTCTTTTCCCAAGTGTGCATACTAAACTGTCATGAATGAGATTAGTATACATCTCTGTTTTTTTCTTTACTATGTTGAAAAACTGACGTTCATGCACAAGATTATATAAGCACTTTTGTTTTATACATGCTGCCAGTGAACACAATATACACAAACATTTTGATGCAATTGCATGCACATGTGGCAATATTTTTTGACAGATTTTGACAGAAAGGCTGATGTAATTAAAGTGAAGTATGCACATCATGAGGTAAACTGATGAATTATTCCGTGGTTTTCAACACACTGATAAAAAACAGAATTTCCCCCACTGACCACTGCAGTAATCTTAGCTGATCAGTATCTGCAATATGAAATTTGACATTTCTCAACCTGCTGATTATGAAAAATCTGTTCAAAGTGTCCTGCTTACACAACAGCAAACGGTACTGACCAAAATAAGATAATACTGAGAGTAGGACCTACAGCAGCATCAAGTTAAACAACTTTAAAATAGAGCACAAAGGACAGTACTATATGGAGTTTGAGCAAACGAAGGACTAATTACCAACTGCTTTACTCAGCAACCAGTATGTGATAAACTGGTTTGAATGTTTATGCAAAAAATGGTACTGTAGAAGGTCTGCAAGGAAAGCTTTACAGATGACAAAGGAAAAAATGCAGAAAACTGGTTTCACACCAGAAGGAAAATTATGAAGACAGATTTGGCAACATTGAACAAATGCTCTGTCAGATGATTGTTTCAGCTCAATGGAAAAATGTAAATTATAAAAAGACCCCCCATTAATATTCCAAAACGTGCACGCTGATTGATTTACAACGTGCATGCTGACCAAAGACTTCTACTAATGGAAAAAGGTCTGGTCGGTCTTTTTCCATTATTACAAGTCTTTTTTTTGGACAGCAACTGAGAACGGAAGAGCTCCGTTGTTATCTTAAATGAGTTTAACATAGAGAGACATCTTAAATAAAAAAAAAAAAAAAAGCAACGGAAAAAGGAAAATCTCCGTTGCTTTTTTTTTTTTAAAGCTATCTCACTATGGTAATCTCTTTTAACATAGCGAGACAAGTTTTTAAAAGCAACGGAGATTTTCCTTTCTCCGTTGCTTCCACACACACAGTTCTGATGTACTGCGTAACCATACGCATGCACAGTACATCAGAACTGCCGCAGAATACTGGAGAGCTGCGGAAGGGCAGCAAGGAGGCATTATACAAAGCCATTACTTAAGAAAAAAGTTTTTTTTTTTTTTAAATAATGTCAATATATAACAGCAATAACCCACTTCTAGGTGTGGGTAATGCTGGATTTACCCATGGTTGTCTTTGTTTGGCCACTCGGGCTTGGCCCTCGTGACCAAACCACACCAACCGTGGGTAAATCCCAGCATTACCACACCAAACATGGATTTTGCTTAAAAAAACATTTGGGAGTACAACCACACCACAAACCCCCAACAATGTAAAAAAGTCAAAAAACAAAAATAATAATTAATAAAGTAGTAAGTAAACTAAACTGGGTAGGATGGTGCTGGCTGGCCCAAAGGTCCAAGATCAGATGATGCTCCGGACAAACTGGGGAGTTGGGACAGGCTCCTCAATTGTCAGCTGGACTGCAAGCCTAGTAACTACCTACTAACCTTACAGAAGGCAAGAACAAAACACACTTACTGTCAGACCTGGGTCTTCCTTCAAAAAGTCCTTTAAGGTTTGTGTCTCTTCTTCTAACAAAATAGGGCCGTTCCTTAACGATCTGTTTGAACTCATCTTGTTGTTTTAGAATAGGCCAATGTCTCAAAATTGAGTGTTCCACCTGTAACTACCTATGCAAAATGGATCCACAGTGTTAGATTGAGTAAAAGTCTTAAAAATAAATGAGAAAAAGAAAACGGAGACAGACTGAACGTCTTAGGAGAGATACAACAAATTATTTGTTTCACAGAAAGAATTTTAACAAGTTGAAGAATATGGCTAGAAAAGGTAGCAGTGGCACAACAAGAACGCATGAGAAAGACATTAAATAACTTTTACTCATAGGGGTTGTAGGCTATTGGATGAGTAGATAACACACACAAATAAAAATGGGAAGACTTAACAGGCAAAGCACTCCTTACCTGCCATGAAAATCTGTGTCCTACTTTGCAGAACCCTGTAACATTTGACAAAGTTCTGTCCAGACACTGATAGTGTGTGCACAGTTGCATATGCCTTTTACCACTAGAGGAACATCACCTGGCTTAAACACTGGTCTCAAAAAAGGCATCTTGTTGTTAAGCCATGCTGCTTGTATACATTGAGCTGACAGAAAGGCATATCTATAAAACTTACAGATGGTTCAGAATGCAGCTGTAAGGCATAGAGTGCAGCTGTAAGGCACAGAGACTAGAACACCTGAATTCTAAGAAATCTAACTTGTTCTCTGTGCTCCTTTTTCACTTCCTACTAGATGGTGGACACATTTTAGGCTGGGATATTCACTTATGCCCTGTATTATCTGGAACACTGTTTTGTAAAAAGATGTGCAGACCTGTAACCACACCTGCCTGCAACCACACCTGCCTGCAGTGTCCTGCTATAGTGGGACTGACTAAACATTTAAGGACTTCTGTTGAAACTGCCAGCATCATATACTCTCTTTCTGTTGTTCTAACTTCAGGGAATCCCCTATCACAATAACCATACTGCAACAGACCAGCAAAGAGGATACATTTACTTCTAAAACTTTTTTACTTTATCATGCCTTTTGAGTATATTGTTAACAGAAGTCTACAGCAAGATTTGAGCACCGTTAATATTTCACACTTCTTATTGTTATAATATTAAATGTATTGCGTGCTGACTGGCCATACATTTTACATGCTTACATTTGTACTGAGCAATGGTTTTAGAAAAGGTCTGCTAAAACACAAATATGCTTTCTTATGCACTTAATGTTACCTTCTTTTGGTAAAATGGCTACCACTGGAGTGTGGTCAACTAAAGTGTACATCTCACGGTCTATGTACTGATCCAGTTCAATAATTCTGTCCTGCAACACTTCTGCCATGCCATGGTCACTTGTGATAATTACATTCAGTTTGTCCCACAGCCCTTCAGTCTTCAGCTGGACAATCAGATAGCCTAGTTTACTGTCAATATCTGCTATGACTTTTTTCATTTTTGGATCATCAGGACCAACCATGTGACCAGTTTCGTCTGGCTCTTCCCAATACAAAAGGCCTATATTGATTGCTTGTTCTGACTTAAACCATTTGATTAGCTGGTTGATCCTATACTCAAAAGAAACAGATCCATTGTAAGTCATATAATGTGATGGGAACATTCCATGTATTTTCACATCTGTACCAGGCCACATAGCTGCTCCACTTTTATATCCTTGCATCTGATTACTAACCCAAATTGGGTAAGCTTCTTCCCACCAAAATGAGTCATAAATTTCCAAATTGTTCATGGAGAAAGTTTTGTTGAGAACAGAATCATACATTTCATTGGCAACTATGCCATGATTCTCAGCATACAGTCCAGTCGACAGAGTATAATGGTTTGGAAAAGTCTTTGTAATGAATATATTTGTGACCTGCTTCACATGAACACCATTCTGTATGATGTAGCTGAAGTTTGGGGTCTTGGCCTTATAAATGTAATCCCAGCGAAAGCCATCAAAAGAGACCAATAATAGCTTGGGCTGTTCTTGTGTAAATAGTGCAGGAAAGACTAGTACACAAAGGATAGGAAGTATATGACAGATGTAAGATGGCATATTTCACGATTTTTTAGAAGCAACTTTCAGAACTGCTGAAAAAAAGTGAGAAATTACATCAGTAAGATAAATACAGCATACTAATGCCTTAAATATATAATAAAAATTTATACAAACTTTTACAGCATTTAATCACCTTCCTTTTCCCACCTTATCAGTAATGTATTATGTGTGAACACAGAGAAACAAAATGTTTTAATTTATTTTAATGAAGTCAAATATATATTTGACATTTGCATTATTTGTCAAATTTGAAGCATTAAGAATCATCTTAAATGATGCCATAGTTTTCAGTGATTAATCTTATACACTACTCCCCCTTACTGTGTTGGCCAAATCCGGTTTTATGATGGTGCTTTTATTACCAGACATTTGTGTGCACTGGATGAGTCATGGTGTATAAAATGCACAGCTAAAATATCTGTCATGTAATTACCAGCAACAAAATGCATCACAAATGTAACAGTACTTCATCACCTTAGGTCAACACACTTAAATAACTAGCTATTTCTCAACAATAAAGCATGATTTTTCTTCACAAGCCTGAGAAACTAAATGTTCACAGCTGAAGACTAATGCTTGGGGTTTTGAAGCAGGACAGTTCCCAGTTTGAGAAGACAGGAAAATAACTTTCTTACTGTGCCCAGATCGTGCTACAGTTATGACACCTGAAAAAAAAAAATAAATGCACCTTACAGTGGACTGTAATGAGTTAAAGTGCTGAAGATTATTTGCATGCATGGACTATGAGGATGGACCAACTTTATTTTCTCATCCTTTCCTGTCTTGGACAAATCAAAATCCATTCTTAGTTTAAAGGACTAAGCACTTCCCAAACATCTAATACAAGTTTCAAAAAACGGGAGGGGGCAGTAAACAGCTCAAAAAATAATGTTTCTCTGGTCAAACATGACAGAGAATGCAGTGGCCACCTTTGTTGCAATTTGGAAATAAGTTCATCTTTCTAACATCTATGATAAACACCAAGATGTTGTGTTAATGTGTGGGCCTGAAATAAAGCAAATGTGAGCGATTTTCTGTTTACAGTGTGTGTTCATAAAAGTTGAAACTGACATTTAACACTACAGGATTTCTTCATACATGACCTTAAAAGATAAAAAGACAAAGTTAGGGAAAGAGAAGAATGTACAAGAGTATGTCACAGGCACATACAAAAGAAAAAAGGATACTAACACTCATGAGATCGAGTGAAATGAGATGAAATTAAAAGAATGGGAGATACAGAAGGATGTAGAAACCTGCATAGGTAAAATGGGAAACTTCCAAGCAGCAATACTGCATTAGATACATTAAATAACTGGTGTATTTAACTTTGTGTTATCTCAAGATACTGAGTGACCTCCAAATGGTGAGCCACAAGGGCCTTTTAAGCCTAGCCATGCATCCCAAATCTCTAACAAGTTCCGATACCCTGGGCCTGGGAGAAGATCCATTTACAGGTCACCAAGATATAGGTGCCAAACCAGGGATGAATTTCTGGTTTCCTATCCAGTTGTCCAAGTTGCACTTGAACTGGGTTAAGGAGGAACTCTGATTCATATGGATGGGGAGCCTGTTCCCTAGACGTGGTAGCATCTGGGATACATACCTATCTCTCCAGCAAGTCCTATTCATATCACAGGCAAGGTTACTATTGGTTTTGTTACTATTCTATTTTGGTCCATTGTAGACTTACTGGGTGCTTTAAGTACAGATGCAAATAGGAATCCCTCCTATCTTTTCGGATATATCCAGGGGAGTGTCAGCAGTCAATTTCCATCCCTGTCACCTTGCTACCTGTAGTACCACCACAAGGTTCTACTTGGGGTCCTTTGTTGGTCTATAAATATATGTTTCCACTGACAGAGCTCATTAGGATGAAAATCCTTCACTATCACTGCTATACATCAGGTACACAGCTTTACCTCTTTCTACTCTGGAAAAAAGACTGCTTCAGTGAAGAATATATTCAAAACTCGAGAAACAGTAACTGTATGAGCCTCAATGCTTCCAAGACAGTGGTCATGGTAATTCATACCACCTTAAGGAATTCTGACGGTCTAATCCTTAAACCAGCAATTTTTAACGGTGAGAAATCTCAATGTTGCCTTAGACTGAATGACATTAACAGACCAGATGTCAGCTGTTATCAGGTCACGATGTTTCCACTGAAGGAGTACAGCCTGTGTTAAACACCTCTTCCCTCATTATCTCCTTTCTGTGGTTGTGGCATTCTCTGGTTTCTTTTCTGCTACATTACTAGAACTCCCTATACTCAAGGCTTAAGAACTTACAGCCTGACCTACTACAGCTAGTAGAGAACTCCCCAGCCCAGTTGCATACAGGGACTCATCTGCAGTCACATCACTCCAGTTTTACAGAAGACAATTGCCACACCCAGTGACTACAGTGTCTTGCATAGAGAGAGACACAAAGTCATAAAATATCAGTATCTGCAGGCAGAAATGAGAGCAATGTAAGATACCCAGACAGTTTCAAGAGTTGTAGGAGCAACGGGTCTTATATACATACGATTGTAAATTATTTTTTATAAGTTACCAATACATGTAACTCCATACGAACTGCAGAAGGAGTCATTGCTGGGCACATTTTACTAGCTGACATCACAGATAGAAACAATATTAATTTCATGAACTTTAATCATACTTTGACGTATGAATGGGGTTCATTCCCGTCATGGTATTAGAAAACCAAAAGACCTCATACTTTGACGTATGAATGGGGTCCATTCCCATCATGGTATTAGAAAACCAAAAGAAGACAAAAAAAAATAGAAGTTGGAGTGCCTGATAAGTAAAGGATTTGATGCAGAAGGTCTAACACAGGTTACATTACAGCATGATGGAAAGAGCCCCCAAAGTAAGGAGAAACGAGAAGATCAGGAGACATCTGAATATGAAATATGGGCATGGAAAAGAAAAAGAGATTTAATATGGTGTAATATCTATGCAAAGGAGAAAGCAAAACTAAATCAGTGCAAAAAGAGCAGCACCAAAGATATTTGAAGAGAAATACAAGCAAAGGAATCCGGACATGGAAAACTTTACATTACAAAAAAATAAGAAGACAAAATAGAAAAAAAGATTAGTAATGGAGAAGTTAAACAAATAGAAACTGAGGTTATGGAGTACCACAAACTGGGAGGATTCAGTGTAGAAAATCTAATTCAGAAAGCACCAGAACAGGGTACAGCAATGGACCTCAACATTAAGGGGAAACCAGTGGAATGGGGGAAGCAATTAGTCAGGTGCCATATGAAGATATTTTGGAGCCTTCCAGAGGAAAGCAGGACATTCACTTGAAGCTGGACAGCAGGGGAAGAACAGGAAACTGTGGCAACTTTGATGCAGTCAATAAGGAATGATAGACAAGTGAGTTCCCATATGACAGAGCAACGGATGGCACAGGATTAAACTGAACAGAATGTGCCACAGGAAGATGCAACAGAACTTTCTATAGAATGCCTGCAGGAAATGGAAAACAAAAAAATGTGCCCTCAGTTTAGAAGAAAATGAGCTAAGAGAAGAGTTGCTTAACTTAATATGGATAGATAGACATTAAGATCAGTGAAAGAAATGGGACTTCAGTAGGTCAATAAAACCCCAAAAGTCAGAAGCTTGATAAAACAAATGAACACAGTAATTAGGACCATCCACAGAGATCCATGCGATATAACAGAAGTAAACAGGATATATTACTGTGCAGCTAAATTAACGACTGATAAAGTTGTACCACAAGAACACAAGGTAGTGAGGGAGAGAAAGGGGTGAACTTGAATACCATCATGGAGAGGGAACAGATCAACAAAAATACTCTGTTCTAATACTGTGCATTGCTTTTATCAGATCAGGATCTATCATGCACTACCGCAAATAAACTAAAACTATGAGCACAGGCAGAAAAACTTAGAAGATATGCAGATAAATATAAAGCAAACATACAAAATATGCAATTTACTGATGACTCAAAAAAAGTTTTATAGAGAATTGGGAAACAAGGTAAAAGGAATTGAAAGATCACGAAAAAAAAAAAATAAGAAACAGATACATGTTGGTGAAGTATCTATGAAGATCCTGTGGAACACAAAGATGCTAAATGGATAGAAAAAATAAACGAAGAAGAAGTCTAAAGGTACAGAATATGAAATGGATGAAGCAACAGCCAGATAGGTTGAAACAAATTAAGAAAAGCCTCTAAATGGAAAACCCCAGGCCTAGTTGCAGCACCTAACTTCTGGTTAAAAGTATAACATTTTTGCACGAAGATTTAGACACGAGTAAGAACTATTTATATGCCCACCCCAAACAGACTGTGGCTAACAGGAAAATAATACTCCTACTTAAGAGTGAACCTGCAAGCTACTCTAAAAAATTATAGACCAATAACTTGCCTTCCGACAACATATAAATTATACACTGGAACTGATTCCAACAGAGTTTATAGTCATTTAGAAGAAAACTCATAGGTAGGTACTAGGCTACTGGCCCTAGGGCCTATATAAGCCAAGCCAAAAAGGCACCCTGGCTTTTGTCACCCAAGAAAATTATTTTCCTGTGCCCCTGTCAAGCAGAGCCACAGAAGTGATCCCTGGGGTGAATTTCCCATCTCCTATCCAATCATCAAGATTTTTCTTGAAGAGTGCTAATGAGGAGCTTTGTTTGATATAGATAGGTAGTTTGTTCCAGAGTATGGGAA